>NW_016690190.1:9510565-9621789 GCF_001604755.1 Lepidothrix coronata
AAAACATCTGTGGAGCAGAACACGGGCTCAAATGTCATCATCAGCAGGACACTGAGCTATGACACTTATTTTTTTGCTCCATTTATGACATGCATGCACTGTTTTGCTTAAAGCCCAGTTTCAGCAGATGAGAAGACAAGCCTTGCCTCTCCTGAGATGTGGGAGACACAATGTGAATTGCACTAAGGAAAGAGAAGTCCCAATCCAGTTCTTTCAATCTCTTAGGCAACTGTTAAGCTTTCACCAGGCTACTGCATTAAAAAAAAAAAAAAAAAAAAAAAAAAAAAAAAAAAAAAAAAAAAAAGAAGAGGAGAAGGAGAAAGGAGTATCCCTTCTGTAACTGCTGTATGCGGGAGAGGAAGCCACTACGTTTTACAATCCTGTCACTGTGCTTCAGGCACCTGTGTGCTGAGCCTTCTGGGTGCTGCCAATGCTGCTCTGCCTCGTTTCTGGATTGCAATGACCCTTAGACAGGAGTTAAGCATTTAGGTGTTTAGACTGGAGCAGATTCAGGGCATGCACAAGAGGAGAAATACAGAAAACTCTCAGATCGCATCAGCAGGTGCTGGGTATGTTTAGATGCCCCCAAAGCTTCAGATCTCATATTTGAACTACAGATCTTAGAAGCTCTGTCTAAATGATGTCTGGACAGGACATGTGTGCAAACTCAGGAAGAAGCACTTTTGGGACCCTCAGTTTAGATGTTCCCAAAGGCTATCTAAGTCCTGTTATCAGAGAGTAAGTCCTCTTTTTTTGATGTGACCCTAAGCCAGGCAGGTGAGAATTCTCCAGAAAATTACCTTACCAAAAAATGCTGCAACCACAGTAGAGCTCCTGGTACTGTTCTCATGCTCTCACAGACAAGGCAATAAAAAGACAGCAGTGCTACACAAAAACACGTTGCTTGAGTATGTGCATGCACATCATTAACAAAAACACAGTTGCGTTCCTGCAGCCAAATGGTTTTGAACAAAATAATCATGGAGCTCCTTGGCACCTAAAGGAGTGGTTTAGGACATAAACTGCTGGCTTACTGAGTGGCCTTGAACCCTGTTATATTTATACAAGCACATCAGTAAAAGTTCGATATCCCATAACAAATGTAACTACAGATACGTCTAACGTGTCGCAAGGCAAATGAAAACCTATCTAAAGTCTTTGGGTTCAACACCTTTCCCCAAAAAGAAAAGGATGATTTTAGCAGTTGAGACCTGAAATATTTTGCCAGAGAGTTTGTTCATTAAAATGTGACCCATTCTGAACACATCGTGTCCCTTTAAGACTAAAAGTCAGAGCTGTGTGCTCTGAGCCTTTTCATCAAGATGACTCATTCATTCATGGGCAGCTTGGATTGTATGGCTGGCTTATGGTAGCACTCTAAATTAGTACTCACACAATGGAGAGCTTATACAATTGCAGTAGTCCATATCCAGTAAAACTGCCTTAGTGCCTTGAATAATGGGCCTTGCTAAGTCTCTAACAGTTCTGTAAGAACCTCTAAACAGCTGCACACAACACATGACCTGTGCCATCTTTACAATGCCTGCTAACCATGAAAGCAAGCTTTGGGAACTATTTCCTCTGCACCCTCACCATTGGACAGCATCAATCCCTTTGCTTTTTAGAGAACAAGGGGATTTTTTTTCCCCCCTCCTCTTTCTTTCTTACTTTTTTTTTTCTTTTCCTTTCCAATCAGCTCTCCACTGATCATCCTTCACACTTTAGCCTCTGCCCCAGAATACTCCGGACAATAGTACTGATTCCATCTGTGCTCTCCATTAAAGCCCTGGTAATCCTCCTCCGAACAGCTGGACGCTCAGACTCCACACACAGACACTCCTTCTGTGGAACTGTTTGGCTACAATTACGCTGAGCTTGTGCTTATTTCAAGTCCCTGCCTGCAAATGCCTTTCGAAGGGTCCCCCAGGGCTGCACGGCAGAATGTCCTGATGCAACAAATTTAACAATACGTCGAGACAGAACCACACGTGGGTGAAAATGTGCTGCTAAGTCACCTCAGTGCCAAGCAGCACTTACAAGTTATTTTTCAGACAAACGACAATATTAATGACAAGCTTCAAACTCCCACCATGTCTTTAAGCAATCACAAAGAAGCATCTTCACTTAGTTAATCAAATGGCTTCAATACCTTTATTTTAATGCCACAAGTGTTGCAGTGCCTAAGTTTTGCTTAGAAGCCCCCTTTTCAAGAGCTGCAGTGGTTTGGCTCTCTTCTCAAACAGCATCTGCTCAGGAGAATGATCTGACAACGTCTTGAAACGACTGAATGTTAGAGAAGGACCAGCAGAGCACACCCACAGGCTGGTCTAGCTGCATACCTTGATTTTTCTAAGGACCTAACTCTCAGATTCAACCAGTGGAGTAAATCTCCATCACAGTTCCGTATGTTCAACGAGTATTCAGAAAAATGCAAGAATAAGTCTAATGACGTTTACAAGAAGTCTATGCTGATATTCTAATTAAAGTCAATAGTGAGTCCCACACATCTAAGTGCATCCTAAGTATTACAGCGTGAGTGCATGTTTGCCTGTGTCTGTATACACACACGCATCATCTGCGCCCATACAGAACTATAAACACACATGTTTTTCTCCAGTAGATGTGTGTGCACACGTCTCACACACCACACAAGCACATGAGGAATGCTATCTATAAATCTCATTGCTGGTATTTATTTCAAAATGTAAATGTGTGTGTATGTGCACATGTACTGATATTTACACATATATTTATACACACCGTACCCACGAAACAGATGCCCCACGCGCAGGAGTCCACACGCATATGCAAAGCATGTAGGCATGTACCACAGGAGAGATGGTGACACCCAAGGGAAAATTCAAATCAGAACACAAACAGTATTTATCACATACCTCTAACAGTTTCACTTGCACAGTGTGCGCTCTCCTGTCTGAATGGGGATGAAATCACACAACCCCAAATCTCTCAGAAGCGTATCTTCTCTGCAGCCAATTGACAGACCCGTGCCTCTTCTTTCCCAACTTTTCACAATATTACTGAGGTGCCATATTACCTACACTCAGTCCTAAAAGCCAGAGGGACTTTTAGGCTTCTCTGTTTTCTAACCCATGAGAGCTAAAATGAAAGTGATTTTATAATGGACCCTACCAGAAAGATCAAGAGGGACTATTTACAGGAGTATGTAGTGACAGGACAGGGGGAATGGTTTCAAACTGAAGGAGAAGGTTTAGATTGGACATTAGGAAGAATTCTTTACTGTGAGGGTGGTGAGGCACTGAACAAGTTGCCCAGAGAAGCTGTGGATGCCTCATCCCTGAAGTGTTCAAGGCCAGCCAGGATGGAACTCTGAGCAACCTGGTCTAGTGGAAAGTGTTCCTGCCATGGCAGGGGGATTGGAACTAGAAGATCTTTAGGATCCTTTCCAACTCAGGCCATTCTATAATTCTACAATTATTAAGAAAAGTGGATGATTCACAATTTCACAATGTGGCCCACAACATCTGCATGCAGCCTCGAAGCAACTCCAGACATTAGACTCCAATCAAAACATTATTTATGGAAGAGCTATTCCATGTAAGTTATGTAAGTTTATTTAACCTATGGTATGAAGAAGTTTAAAGGTAGCAGGACTCAAAAATGTATCCCAATAATTCTTCTAAATCACTCCAAAACCTATTTAAACAGATTTTTAAATTAAGCTCCTTTTCATACAATATGTTGCAGTATGAGGTACCATAACGGTTTTATTGCTATTAGCTGAGGACATCAAGCATAATGCACACGTGGCAAGTAACACACCTCTCCTAAACAAGTCGATAAACCCTCCTCAGTGCATCAGTCCAGTGCATTACATACAAGAATACAGACAGTCTGTCCACAGTTAAGACCAAGATTGGCTTTTTGTTGTAAAGCCAAGAATTCAAAGTACATGGTTCAAAGCACAGATAAATACCTAGATTAGATACTTTTTGACTACTTCCCCCTATCTCACGAGAGGTCATTTATCCTCCAAAGTCTTTACAGGTGGTCGGCTGTCAAAGAACATACTTTCAGCTGAATTACAGGCGGTTTGGCCGGGATCCTTTTGTGATGTGGGATTCAAAAATAGGTGTTAATCATATTTTGAAAATTCTTCTACGGCTCCTTCATGCCATGATGCTGTGTCCTAGAAACTTCAAATGAGGCTTATACAAAAGATCTTGGCAAGATCTAGCATAAGGAAAGGCATGTTTGGGAAGTAACTCTCAGGTGCATTAAGAGCATCAGAATAGTCCATCAGGCTCCAGCAGACTTTAAGGAGTGCCAAATATCTGAAGAGGAACTAAGTTTTCATTCAAATAAAAGAAAAAAGTGTTCTCTCTCAGTTTTCCTTGAGGAAACAGCCTTAAAAATATAAACAAGTTCCTAAGAGTTCTGTCAAAGCATTTTTGCTGGATGTCTTTTCTTAATTGCTATTAAGTTATTTTTTCCCTTGTCTGCCTTAATCACCTCTGGCAGATGGTCCCCATTCCATCTGACATATAAGCACCTGATAAAATAACCTGCAACCTTCCTCTTTTTTTGTCACACTCAGTGGTCAGATGGACAGGGATACTAACATGACCTCCAGAAACTCCCATTTACTCTTACCCCCAGCAGACTCAATAACCAGTTGTCAAACTTTCAGTTAAGGGAAGGATGTGGAAAT
Organism: Lepidothrix coronata; assembly: GCF_001604755.1. Lineage (NCBI taxonomy): Eukaryota > Metazoa > Chordata > Aves > Passeriformes > Pipridae > Lepidothrix > Lepidothrix coronata. The sequence goes on from NW_016690190.1 coordinate 9,515,256, forward strand.
AAAAATTTCAATTCAGGCACACAGAAGTTAGGAATGACAAGCCAGAATGACTGCCTTTCCTCTATCTTCATTTACCTGGCTTGAAATACCATGCCTAATCCTGCAAAACTGAATTGAAGATCAATCTAACTGCCCACACAGGCTCTCCAAGTTCCCCTTTCCATTGTTCTTAAAACCAGGGTTCCCAGTCACTGCCCTGTAAGGCTACGAGAGCTCCCCAGCACAGGTTCTCCAGCCCCACTTCAGTTCCTTGCACAAAATATCAGTATTTTATTGCTAGGTGGTACAGCTATTTTGGTAATGTTTTAAGTCTATCAAGAAGGCAGAAGGTCACCGAGGTAAAAATTGAGCGGTTGCCTGAGCAGTGATACCAGGCTCTCTTAACACATGTATAAACCACAAAGTTCCAAGTCTCAATCCAAATCTCCACAATAAAATCAGATCTGGCACTTGGGCTCAGCCTCTCATAAAAACAGGTGAAGGTCAACTCCCAAAGAAGCTGTATTACAGTTTGAAGGATTTGGTTCGAACCTTCTCTAAATATAACAACTAGTTTCTTTCATGTCAATACGATCTGTTTAGTAGCTACAAAACCCCAGACTCCCTTGTTTCAAGTGAGCTGGAATGTCCCCAGGCAGTCAGTCAGCTCCAGGGTCACTGCTGAGAACACACTTCTGGATTTGACCATAGTTTCTTTCCAACTGGAAACCAAATCTGAACCAGTGAACCACTTCTAGATTTACTCTACATGCTTTACTCATATAATGCAGCCACTGACTGCATCAGCTGTGAGCCAGGAGCAGAACTTGAGAATTTTTCCTCTCCCACCTTTTGTCTATCACTTGTCTCCATAGCTCCAAATAACTTCAAGATGGGACAAACACCTCCCTCCCCAAGCCCTATCCCTCTGTATAATGTGGACTGGACATTATGATATACAGTCTCAATGACAGTATTTTTAGTAAAGAATACTCTGATTTTTTAGCCTAAAATTTACCAGAAGTATAAAGGTCTATAAAGCTCATCTATTATGGCTCAACTAAAAGTCTGTTCACTTCAGTTTTATTAAGGATTGTATTCAAACTCTTTACTGGTAATACTGGAATTGTACCGAAACAGAACCCAATCTAAAGCTTTGAGGCTGTAAAACAGGATGTTGTGGGAAACAATATTTTTATTTCAAGTAAGTATTTTCTTTCAATTTCAGGTGTCCTGCTTTTACTCCCCTATTTTATGGCCAAATTGTGCACCGAGGTATACAAAACCAATTCATACTGACAGTAGAAGGAAGCAGACCTGTACAAAAGAGTAGAGATTTAGTCCACCCTGCTTATGAAATAATCTTATTTAATTCACCCATGTTTTCTTCAATACTACAACTTGCACAGAGAGAAAACCTAATGTAGGCAATGTGCACACCAAGAATATAAGATGGCCAAATGGAAGTTATCTGCATGCATTTTCTCTAATAAAGTTAGCTAGACCACAGCTTAAAATAAACCTTTTATTTGTAATGCCAGGGTAGCTCAAAAGTTTATAGAATACAAAGCTTTTAGCTCATGGGGAGGCAGAGATAGATAATTTTTTTTCCAATATGGACTGAATTCTTACATATGGAAGATTTCAGTCTCCTGTGTCTACTGATAAAAATGAATGGGATGTCACACAAGTTCACCTTATCTTGGATAAAAATTATTTCTTTAAGAACTTCACAAAATGTCAGACTAGTTCGCCAGATAGTGGAAAAGCACTTAGATGATGATGTGAGTCACAGTTGAAGCAGGCAGTTTTTAACATCCCATATCGTATAAACAACATTAACCAGGATCAGCCATCAGTTGTCTTTGATTCCCCTGTAGATGTTCAGCTAGTATTCATAAAATTCTTCATGCAAATGAAGGACGGTATTTTATCTTTAGAAGACACCACAGTTCTCTGGGTTTTATGAGAATATGCACTTTTCTAGAGTGTGAAAAAGGATCACTGAGAATTCTGGAAAGATGTAATAGACCAAATCCCATGAAATTTGCCTGGTTTAGGCTGCAAATCTGAATGATCTGATTTGCTGTACTTATGTTGAGCCCAGGACAAATCAGTGAATCCATCCATACAAAGCTCATTGATGGTTTAGGTCCTTGGACACTGAAAGCAGAGAGCAACTAAATCAACAGAAAGCATCCTCAGCAGGCACTGACAAGGCCTTGGGACTCCCACTGGAAAAATATAAGGAGTGATGTAACAGGCAAGGACCTAGAACTGGGTGAGGGAAGGACAAAAATTAATAGCCATTTTGGTAAATGGCCTCACAGTTCAAATTACAAATCAATTTACAATCCAGTTAAGAGAAAAGACCTCACTGCAAGCTCGGAGAAATAGTTACAGAAATCCAGGAGCTCCTTATAAACTCGCAATTGTCCAGGAGTAACCAACTGTGAGCCTGAACTCCTGAAAGACTGAATCTTGTAAAGAGAACAAGATAGGCCCATATTAAAACTTTTAATGACTTTAGTTAAAAAAAAAAAAAAAAGGGAAAAAAAAAAGGTGGAACTTTGCAGCCAGCTGGCTCCATACCGAAAGCCAGGCTGCACAGCTTGAACTTAAAGCTATCTTAACATAATGAATAAGTGCCAATAATTAGCATATGTAGTGTGAACAGGTTTGCTGGCACAAGCAAGTGAAAAACTCCAAGGTAAAGTTATTATTAGGGAGTAATTAGCTCTGTGAAGTAAATGAGTGAAACAATAGCTGCCAGCACTGACAATATGGCTAACATCTGACTATGTGGAAGATAACATTGTAAAGTATTGCTCCCTGAGCTAGAATCTGTTAATAACCATATGTTAGTGTAATTAATGCAGAGTCTTTCTGACCTGTTGTCACATAAGAACAATACTTTCTTGGAAACATTCAAACAGGCAGCTCTACACTCATGGATGGCAAAAAATAATTTGGGAAGTTGCTTACAAACACCTTTTCTTCTGCATTTCTTTAAAAAGAACTAAAAAACAGTAAATGGAGGAAGGAATTAAAAACCACACAAACCAACTTCTTTTAAGGTTGATGGCAAAGAGTTCAAACCCTGGATCAGGGCTTTCCAGACCAACTAAATGAAACCCTAAAGAATACTCTTGGATTTTAGGGGTGCTTGTAGTCCATGCCCAGACCAAATTCTGTAATATTATTATTTTTACAGATTATTTTTTATCCAAAAAAAATCCTTGAACTCCAGAGTGTTCAAATTTGAGACTGGGTTCTGAATTTTTTGGCTTGAGCCCATTTCTAAATTGAATAGATGCCTCCAGGTGTCTGACATACATCAGACATTCTGCCAAGGTCTTAATATACTGCTAGATAGGGAGGGTCTCCACTTGTCCCCCACACAGGACACTCTCACCTCCAAATGAGAGGATTCTGTGACTGCAAAGTGCAAGGCTAAAGACAGTTTCTCTTGAGGAGGTACTAAAAATCATGCCCAGAGCTTCTGAATTTTCATAATAAATGGCATCGATGCAATATTTTCCTCCCTTCATATCAACAACTCAAAATGTTTCAAAGAGGTCTGGTAAATACAGTTTGCTCAACAAGCCTTACATAATTACTGTATTTCCAAGTCATCGTGCTGATTTAGTATATCCCATAGAGGACACATATCCCATAAAAAGCCCTTGACTCTGAAGCTTTCTGGTACAAAGACCTTTGTAATTTAATTTGAATAAATCTCTATTCCAGTCGAACATCTCAGATGCACCTCGTTCATTACAGCAGTCACACTCATTGGCTCACTGCAACAGTTTTGTGGAGAGGGCAAAGTGTGGTCATACATCCCAAAAGAACAGCCTTTATTTCCTAAAGAAGTAGTAAAACAACTTCAAGGACCCGGCCATATTTAATTTCAATTAAAAAAAAAATCCAAAATTTAATGCAAGCTTGTTAGTAGTTTCCCTTTTCCCTTTTTAGTGGGGCAGCTTAAAGAAAAAGGAAAGTTTTTTAATGCTTCAGAGGCTATTATGGCCAGGCAAAGGAGTCCTGCATGTTTGAGATCTCACACATTCATCTTCTCGCTAAACATCTGTTTAAGGCTTGTGTGATCTACCTGTCAGCACCAGTGATCCATAAAGTGTTTGAACCTCCTGTCACAAACCTCAGTGCTGGTTTGATCAGAGGCTTTGTGCACACTAATCACCCCCTTTATCTTTTCTAATGTTAGGAGAAAAAAAACACAGCAAGGCTGTCTTCCAAACCTGACTGTAATTAATCTTTCCATGGGGGAACCTGCCTGGTTTGAAAAAGCAAGATCTGATGGGCTGCTGCTCTTTTTCTGCAAGGGCCTCATTTTTCCTACCAGGCATCTTTACACTTGAGTGGTACCCTTTACAAAATACTTTAACTATATCCCAGTGACAGTGAAACAACCTTCAAGATCATCTTATGAATGAAACCGCTGGTAACTTCGCTGAGAAAAAGAGACCAATGAAAGGAGTTTGACAGAAGCATGTTTAAACGATTCTCTCTTTTTAACTGCATGGGAAAAAAGGGAATGAGAACAAGAACTGGTCCCCTTTTCATCTTTCTCCTAAGCTGCTCTCTTCACTAATAATCCCACTGCTACCTTTCTTTTACTCAGCTGCACACAAATGTACTGAGAGCTGCAGGAGTTCCCAAGAGGGAACAGATAACATCAGGTGGGTTTTGGTTTTATTACAGCTTGCCTTTTGCCACTGTTTGCTTTCTGTGGCACAAGGGGACCGAATGCTGTGCGTGATACAGATGACAATTTCAAAGTGCACTTTCAATGAGGCCCATACTAAATGGAAATGGGATAAGTAAATTTAAATTTACTCACATATTTTCTGATAAGGGAAGCTTCCTTACCTCCTCAGCATCCCTGAGTCCAGGCATTAGTAGCAAAATAAATTCTAGTGAGCAGATGGTAGGAAGCAGAGAGAAACTGATGCTGCGAGACCAAATCTGGGTACATATTTCATAGCAATCCTCAACCTAAATAATGTCAAAAGCCTTGAACATACACAGACAGAGTGGGCAGAGAGGGTTCATTTGGACAATGATCTAATCAGAAAGAAGAACTTTGGGATTTTGTGCAATAAAGTAGCAAGTAATTGGTGGAATGTGACTACCACAATCACACTGATGTCCTGTATTAGCTAAGGCCCTTTAACACAAGGCTGTGCCACATAGAAACACTAACTCAGAATCCAGGTGAACTCAGAGATGAAAGTAAGTGAAGTTAATCTTTTTATTACTGTAATCATTTATTAGTTAGACTGTAAGGAAGTTGAAAGGACTCCAGAGGTCCAACATCTGACTGTGCATGATCAAAGAGAGTCCTACACATTTTATATCTTTTTTTTTTAAGATACCACAATTGTGAAACATGATCAGATAGACAAGACTAAATGTCTACCAAGACTATTTAGGGTTCTACGCTTGGATCCATCTAGTTTTCATGGATTTGCTAACTGTATGCAGGTAACACCAGCATTAAAATCTGAGAAATAATTTGGGCAATATAGAGGGTTGGACTCTTCTGGAAAGGTTACTCAACACAGTTGAGGTACTTTGGAACAAAGTGTAAAGCAGGATAGAAGGGAACAAACAAAACAACGGGGTGAGCATTACCAAAAGAACAGATCAGAATCAGCATGAACTATGGAGAGAAAAAATACGAGTGAAAGATCTGTGAAGAATGTTGGAGAAGTAACACCTAACTTTAATTTCATATTATGGAAAACAAGGAGCTAATGCCAAGGCTGAAGAAAGGAGTCGGGTCCAATAACATCAACAAAAGTGAAGGGATGTTAGTGTTTGGGGAATGTCCTGCCAGGGGAACAGGGAGACAATGGAAGTGTAATGAGAACAGAAAACCAAGCAATCAAGTGATAAGACTGACAAAAACATGACTGCAATTTTTAGGCAGAAGAAAAACTTGAATTTTAGAAACGCCATATCAAAATAATCAAGAAAATTTGGGACATAAAATATTAGACAAAAAAAGTCAAAATTATTTCTTCTCCTTGATAGAGAGGAAGATGATATTGCTACGAGTTAAAGGATAGAGGAGACAGAGAAGCTTTGGGGAGAGATCTAATGAGTTCATTTGAGGTTAGTGACTCTGCCCAAGATTGATGGTCTCTTGAGCTAGAGATTAAGGCACTTGTATCGCAACTAATTCATCACCTTTCTTATTCTTACCTGCTGGCCATGAAAAATCACCTGGTATTCCAGACTGGTGCTTTATACTGAAGCTTGACAGCTAACTGCCTTTAGAGTCCATCTAAATTTGATAAAGGACACAGGTCAACACCCAGATAAACTCTGTACCATATAAACTTTGATTACAGAGCAAGGACAGGACTAAACTGGTATCTTATATGGTACACAATCCAATTGGTTTAAATCTGTATCTCACTGAGTAATTAAGAGTTCAGAAGGTCTGAGATTCTCTAGAGGATATAATGTGCTGTAAACAATATGCTGGGCGTGGATAGGATTACAATAATATTAAGGAGCATCTGAACCATCCTACGTATTTCATGGAAGAAAGGAAAAATATATAAATTCTTTACAATGTCATTAAAAAGTAATCATGTAACTAATGGAAGGATTTTTCCTATATTTTTCTGCTTTGTGCTTTCTAACCCTTATCCTGTCTCATCACAGTATGAGTGTACTGCTTGACAAAAAAGAATGACAGTCTTTGTTTAAGTAGAATAACTCCTTCAGAGATCATTTGGATCTTGCAGTCAGTCATGTCTGAGGAAAGACATGGTCTTGTCTTACTTTGCTTTAAGAATCAGGTTTCTATACCTTTACTTAAAATTATTAAGACCTTCTAACTTCAGCTTCCTGTATGTATGAGAATAAAGCTTATGGTCAATAATGTCAGGGAAATAAAAAATAGTTTTGCCTTTTCAGAGTTTTGTGCATGTGTGTGCACACACTGGAAGACAACAGGGCTCTCTTGCTCAGTACCCTATGAAATTCATTCTCCTGAAGTTTTTTGGCTTTGGAGGTGCACTTGCAAGTCCTTATCCAAAACTCATATTAGAGTTTGTACTCATTGCCTTAAAGCCTGCATTTCTAAGGAGAACTTGCATGGGAGAGGTGGCTGCCACCTTGTCCGCAGAAGCACAAATATTTAGCTAAACTGGACCATACAGTAGGAGTGGTACAAAAAGAAGATGCTTTTCCTGCAAAATTCAGTGGATGAAGAAGCGACAAACATTGGTCTCTCCCCTGATTTTGCCTTCTTCAGATCATTCATGCCTCTTCCAGTCCTCTGTGATGGAAACAACTGCAAGAAGGCATCCAGCATATCCAAGAAACACATGGACAAAACCACTAGAGTTTTATTAGGCTACAATCTAAGGAAAAGCTAAGCAAACTGCACTTGATACACTTAGAAAACTATTAGAACAAAAACCATTTCTGTCCTAGTGCCTTGCTGAATTGTCAATGCTGACTTACACATGCACACATAAAACATGTTTACCACAGAGACACAGGCCCAGTTGAAAAAAAAATGCATTATGTTGGTGACATGTACTTTTTTTCAGCAAAAAAAACCAAAGCACTCACAAGTGCATTTAGAAAGGCTGGAAATTTCAGTAAACATCTAAGCCTCCTCCAAAATCAAACAGGCAGTCTAAGAAGATCCCAATTTCTTTCATATGTCTAGCTGCTTCTGACACCAACTGAACAAGAAATTAATTCTCATCGTGTTTTTCCTCTGAAGCCCAAGAGCACTTTCATCCCTCCTGTAGTATGTGAGGCTGCTAAGTAAAATCAGCAGATGCTGTAAAGCAACTTAAGTGAATTCCAGAAAAGCAGAGAAGTATGTTTGAGAGTACATGTATCTCAAGGAGATATCAAAGAGCAGGCAAAGGAGGTTAAAGAAAGTTATAACCTTTAACAAACACCCAGAGGCTTCTGCCTTGACCACTTGTCTTAGTGAAATTTATCCTCCCAAAACAACACTTGCTAAAGACTGAGGATTTTATTACTGCTTTTAATGAGCACTGTAACAGTTCCCTGCTTTCTTCATGCTTAAGATGCTTTTGACTAAAAATCTTAGTCTTTCACTAAAATAAAAAAACCAAGTTTATCAATACCACAAGTTTTTATGCCTGTTCACCACCCCACTTTAAAACAAATCTTGAATCCTTCAATTTCCTGCACAAACTCAGTGAAATGTGTTTTTACCTAAGAAAACCTGATACTTCTACAAGTAGCAAGACAGGCACAGCTGCCTTGAGAGAAGAGAGCCTACCGTGTGAACACCTATTTCCCATGGCAGCAGGAGATTAGAAAAATGTGGGAAATGGAAACAAATGAGGAAAAAAGGCAGAGTCCACTATATTCTTTCATTCCAGAGGGGTAACAGTTACAGTTAACAGTTTTACCCGGATCTATAGCTGCCCTTTCTCACTGATATTTTTAGCTGTAGCTGGTAGAGATGAAATTACGCTGCTCTCATAAGGATGGATATGGTTTTTTCAGTTGCAAAATACAAAACTTTGCCTAGGACTATCAGCATTATTTCTGCACATATACTTTCTGAAACATCAGCCAGCACTACCTTTGCTAAAGGTGGTTGCTTGTCTGTCAAATATTGTGTCCCTACCCAGACAAGCAGCATATGGACCAGGTAGAGAGACTGAAAAGCAGAAAGGAACAAAGCAGAAAGTATCCTGTCAACCTCAATAACCATTTCACAGGGCTAAAACAACCATTTTATTTTATTTGCCATTCAACAGCTTAACTTCAAATAGGTGTTTAATTAACTCAGAGTGGCAGTCTAAACGTTTAGCCTGAAGCTGCCTGACAAAGGAAGAAGTATCTACTGCATTTGCAGATTTAGAGCATCAGGGACAAGAAGAAACTGTAAATTCCACAATGCAGAGAATTAGTACGACACACGCACACAAAAGTGTACAGATGGAACTCCAAACACTGCAAAGTTTCTTCTATGCCAAAACTTCATGCAAGTGTAAAAGGTCTAAGGAACAATGAGGGCACTTCACAGATAAAACCTGTTTCCACAAAATAAAATTTTACTGGCTATGAAGTGACCGATTTATTAAAAAATAGGAAAGACAAATCTAGGAAAGCACATTTCATAAAAATACAAGCACAATATGTTCAGAGGAGGATGAACAGGATTAAGGATTTTTAAAACTTAATCCAAAACACTATAATATTGGTTTAAGAAAGCATAAGGGCTCACAACGCCTAACAGAAGCTGGGCATCCTACTATGAAGATGGGAGAAACAAGGAAGGCAACATATGTCTTGCCTCCACTACTTAACATCCTATTCAGTGGCAGAGCTTTAGACAGTCCCCTCTCTTGTTTCTTGGGAGAAAAAGCCAAATTAGAAGGAAATGAATGCTCTGGCAGCTGACTGATTATTTTGAATATTTGACTTGTTACCCACCAGCCTGCAAAACAGGTATATTCCCGGCATGCAGTGATATATGGTGTCCCTTAAAACTAGATGGTCCCCAAATATTTTCTGCTAAAAGTATACTCAGTGTCTTGGCGATGCAACAATCCACCTCCCTCTCTAGTTTATTACATGAAAAGATGTCATACTGTGACTGTTTTAATCAGCGAATAAACAAAGTGCCCAGCACCTGCCTTGGCTTTTATTATCATAATAATCCTGTTTTGTTTTTTAATTCTAAAACATCAGCAACTCACCCGTAGGTGAGCATGTGTTTATGCCGCCCCTACTGTTGCCTTTGTGGTTTCATTATTAGCAAGCCATTAAATGAAAAACAGGAGAAGAAGGGGGAGAGAGGGGAAAAGCAGGCCCGAGGCACAGCCATTTGTGCCTGTTAAATACAACGAGCTGGCCTTCGGTAACCAGAGCCCCGAGACTGGCATGAAAGCGGGGTAAGTACCAGAAATTGAAAAGAAAGCAAGTCAGTGAATGAACCACTCAGAGCTGGAGCAGATCAATCCAGGACAAAAAAAACCACACGGGCAGGCATCCCACTGACATTTAGCACAGCTTAGCACAGCCAGAATGGAATAAAAACCTAACAGTGGTCAAGGTGAGGAGAGAGTTCATGCATAATGACTACTAAGTGCCTTACACTCTGATTTGTTAAGGCACTTTTCATGGAATCAAGGGATGCTTGAAAAAGAAAGGTATGTGCTGACAAAGTCTTGGCTTTGTTACAATGAATGGATCTAGAAAAATTTAAACACAGAAAATGCTAAAAATGCAAGGAAAATTGTTTTCTCACCTTGAAGGGGACAGAAATCGACTCTCATAAACTTTTTACCACTTATTCACTCACATTTTATTGATGCATCAGATCAGGTTTTCCGCATTAAACTCTACTGATGTGATTCAGTGGAATGGCACCAACACAAATCTGACTCTGAAAGTAACAGGGATTCTTTTCTGTATGCTTCCCTGCCTCATTCTCCCCCACAACCACTGCAGCCAGTATTCAATTTCTTCCAGTGAAATGGGAAATTCTATAGAAAAACAGTAAAAATGGAGACAGAAGATAAAAACCTAGAAGGCCTGAATCTCTGATAACTCTGCACTTCAGTTCACATTTTGTATTGTGGCCCAATGGGACACGACTGACAATCTGGGTTCTGTTCCTGGTTCTGGCAATGAGCTACAGCCTAACAATGTGCAAGCTGCTTCCCCTCTGTCCTCAATTCCCCTGGTCTGAAAAACAGGATGCTTTAAAAAGAATGAAAGAAAAAAAAGAAAGAAAAATATTCCAAGATCCAGGGATGACGGTGCTACGTAATATCTGGATCATACACAAATATCCGTGCAAATAGGCTGTGAAATGCAAGTAAAATTTGGTGGTTTAATGTTATTTTGTAGAGCTATAAGTAACCACAAGGGATGAAAAGGCAGAGAAGAATCACACCTGGCAGTTATGAAATAGAGGATGATGCTTCCAGATCAAAGTTTCCATGCACAGGGAGTAACATTTGAATTTCAAGTCACTAGAGTATTTTGACATCTCTTTCTACTATTTAATAGGCAGTAACAACAATTTATCATAGTTCCTCTAAGATATGTAAAACAAAAATAGCCAAGCATTGTGGGAAATCTACATTGCCAAAGCTTTCTGAAATAATCTGAGTGAAGACAAATCACGAGTTCAAGAAAGTGTCCTTCATGTAAGTATTTCAGTTTCCTTCTGAAGCAGTAAGAACCTTAGAGATAAGGACCAAACTTCCTACCCTAATCTTTATTTCTAAAAAAAGGGATTGGGCAAATAGGCTCAACATCTTAAGGCCCACTTTTCCCAGGGACTGGATAGAATTAGATCTGAGTAGGTTTATCTCAATCGAACTAGGATAGTTTCTATTAAAAAAAAATAAAAATCCATATTTTAACCAGCAAAGTTTAATCCCTTCTTTTCCTGTGAAAACTCAGATAAGTTTGATTTTGCGCCTCTTGCTGTCTCCATACTCCAGGTATTATGTCATTGCACATTAGACTGTGTCAACACACCGTGACTTCGTCCCCGCTAATGCAAAACCTCAGAAAACATGGAGCCAGGAGATAATTTCAGAGCGCTTTTTTTTCTCTTTTTAATGTAACTCGGTATTTATCCTTCCATATTTCTGACATTTCCATTGAGTGATAGTCCCAAAACGAAGAAAATCAGCCTTTTGCATGCAAAGCCGTCTTAAGGCAGACTGTTGAGTAGCAATCTTTCTGGGCAGGTGAGCTTCACACATGTCTCAGGAAGCATCACTGTCTTGCAAAATCCAAGAACAGCAATGACAGGCTTCCAAGGAAGCCTCCTCAAGTCCCCTGTTGGTGGAAAGAAGGCTTAACCTCTCACGAAAGGGCACCCCCTGAAGGAATGGGGAGATGACGTCGCAAATCAAAAATGGGTGTGAGGCTCTTAGAAAATGTGCCCAATACTCTAACAAGAGCTGCCTGTGAGCAAGTTTGGATGGCTGAACATAAGAAATGGCTGCTTTCAGAACAATCTGGTTTTTCAAAACAATCTTTTTTTTTAATTTTAATTTAAGTATTAAAAAAGTGGCTCGGGTTCCTTAAACATAAAGAAAACACAAAGAAGGAGCCGCGTGGAACTTGATGAAATTGTAACATCGCGTTAGTCTTGTGTGCATCTTGGTCATTTATTTCAGCACAAAGTGTCTCTAAATGCTCATGTTCTGATTTTTATGATGTTTTACACTTGTACAAGAAGAGGGAATTTCAGGCCCCTTCAATCTACGTGTTATGACAAAATCAAATAAAACTTCATGAGTTTTGATTCAAATAATGTAATGAACTATGTTTATTGTGCTAGGTAACTAAACACCAGCCAAAACAGACAACACAATTTAAGAGAAAGAACCCATTTAGGAAACCGTATTATATAGCATTATTAAAGTCCCATCTTCCACTGTTAACTACTGCATGCTAAAGTAAATGTCAGACGGGGGGGTTAATGTTTCTAAATTAAACACCCTTCAAACACGCTTTCTGACAGTTATCTTCATATTTTCCACAGATGCTGCCACTGCCACAAAGTTAAGCACTAAAATAGATACAATGCTAGTGTCACATCCAGGCTGAGCTGATACCCCTGCCACTGTAACTGCACCAGGAGGAAAAACACACTTTATATAGAGAGGATCTCGTGGCACTGTAGATGACATTTGGGAAGCTCTAACAGCTGATCAAAGCAACAGAAAGTCACCAGCAGAAGGCTGTGTCTCAGAATGAAAGCAAGGAGTCCATCCATATTTGTTCCCTTGATATGCACTATCTCTGGCAGATTGGAATGATGCAAGTTATTCGACTTCTGCAGATGCACAGGGCAGCCTGTGCAGATGTGGCGTTCTCTGGAGGTTTTGCTTACCCTGTAAATCATTACGCCTATACCCTTAATTGTTTGGCACAGCTCCCAGGACATCCATTACACCTCCTCTGACTAATGCATATTTGTATCTGTTCACCCCTGGGGCTTCTAACCAATAAATGTCCTGGCATAAAGAGAAGGGCATGAAAATAACACATTATAGGCGAGCAATACTCCATCAGGATACCTGAGCAGTATGAGCCAAAAGAGCCACTCAAAAACGTGGTACCAGCCTCTTGCCACTCTTCGGTTTTCACTGCTTCTCTGGCTGTTTTAACATCTAGAGAGTCAAGAGCATACTGGAGAATGTGGGAGTCCTATCCTAAACAAAAACTAGAAAGAATATTAAATGTGCTTCAGAGAAGCTGGTAGCATGGGGTACTGATTCTGTGTACATTCTGCCTAAAACGCACCTAAGCACCTGTCACAACTGACCAGACCTCCCCGAAGTACTCCCACAACTAAGCCAGAAAATTAGTGGGTCCGACTCAGCAGCAGGAGAGACTGTGTGAAAGAAAAAAGCAAGGCAGGTAGAAAAACATCTGTGCTACCTACAACCCACTAGACCAAGACCTGCTTCAGTAGATGCACAGAAAGTGCTTAGTTTCTAACCCTTGGTTCCCCCTTGAGAAAATCTGAGGAAGCTTCTCCCAGCTGTCTGACAACGGTATTTGTGGAGGCAGCAACAGCAAACACTGGAAAAAAGGCGAGCTCTTTCTGCAGAAACAGTTTGCTCTTTCTAAACCGCTCCCATGGCTGCATCCAGGCTCTGAGGGGAGTGCAGTATTGGGAGGGTAAAAAGGAATCAGTTCTGAGGCAAAAGACAGGAGAAAAGGCAAACACACCCAAACCAAAAGAGAGACAGAGCAGCAATGACGGCAGAGGGATGGAGGGCATTTGTGCAAATACAGATTACATGTGCAATTCATTTAAAGGCAGTGGCATTTTTATCACAAAGAAGAGTTTAATCAAAGTCTCAAGAGATCTGCCATAAAGGAAGCCCTTGCCTTGCTGCCTCGGCTGTCTGAAAGAAACACCTGTTACGCACAACAAAAAAAGACAAAACAAACAATAGGTATAGAAAGGAGGCCACGGTTCAAACAATGTGAATCGGAGAAGCACAGTTTTCTCTAAATGAAGGGCTAGAATCCTATCAAATGAACAGCTGGGGAAAGCATAATTCTTTATATTCGCAGGGAAGTTGCACAGATTATATGATGGCAACAAATACAATATACGTATCTGAGCTCGGCTTCCTAGGCACCAGAAAGGACAGGAACCTCCTAAGATATCCCTGAGTGGAAGAATAAACTTACTTGAGCCCAGCTCCAGGAAAAAAGATAGCCGGCTTTCAAAAGAACACAATGGACAATTTTTCTCCCACGGGGCCTTTGCAAGAGTTTCTGCTAAGAGGATACTGAGCTCAAACAACCCTCTCAAAAGATGCAGAAAGCGAACTTGTGATTTGCACAAATCCACCTAAATACACGAAGGGGATGTGAAGAACACCTAAAACAGATGTGCTTTGTTTTCAATAAGAAGCGTGAATATTATTAACATAGAATACAGAATTCTATGCCAGTAATTTGATTATGATTTTAATTTCTCTAGTCTGATGGTACCAAAAAGACAGGAATTCTGAAATGTGCAGTAAGAAATTATGCAAGGGAAGTTGACTTAGTAACACTGAAACTCCTGACAGTTAGATAAAATTCTTGAAAAATATAATTTCAAATCTGCCTTTCATTTCAAATACAGAATAAATGCAAGAAATAGAGCATAATTCTAATTCTAGTCACTAGAATGTATCAGCTCTCCAAATCTTCACTTACCAATACAGTGGTAAAGAAAATCCTCAATCTATCATGTATCTGGGGAGCTTATCCTACCCAGGAAAACCTCCTGCTGTCAGAAGCAGGTTCTATGGAAGAACACATGCTACCTTTATAAGGGTGTCTACAGCTACAGAGACATTCACAAAATCACAGAAGGGGAAAAGAAGGAAGTTCGAAAGTTTCACTTCCTAAAAGTTTTCTAATTTTAAAGTAATTTGAGTCAATTTCTGCTTATTTTGTATCTCCCAGTGTATGCAGCAGCCTGTCTGCAACACTGGGAAATACTGCAATCATCAATGCCTTGCTCTAAATTAAGGGTTCTCTCTATTTGCTATGATTTCACATGAACTGTCAGCAGGGCTGAAGAATTCATAAAGCTTTGAACAATCCACAACTAAGATCAGGTGTAATTTGGTAAGTATTAATAACCTGTTGTCCCCACATGGAAAACATCCCTGCTCCTTCCTCCTAAAATCCTTTAGAGACGTTAAAAATTGTGTTCAGAGAAGTAAAGTAGTCATGTTTTGTAACTGATATCTAAAATGGGGCATTTCAAATGCATGTATGAAAATGTGTAAAAGGCAACTTACCTCTGTGTAAAAGGTGAGAATGCCATCAATCATCTGTTTCATATACACTTACTTGTTCCTGGACTACAAATTTGAACTCCAGGGTTAAAGAAACTGGAAATGATGCCTAATTTAGATGTGCATGATTCTTAAGGATGTTATGAACTTAAAACTCCTCACATACAGTATATAAAGAAGTCCCTCTCACTGACACATCACAATTCAGTCATGTACATGGCAGACAAGATTCTACACAAAGTTTGCAAAACAGAAAACATATTCTCACCACACAGAGCTTTAAAGGGCCAAATGCTATAAGAGGCTTCCATCAAATACTCAGAGTAAGAGAGTCCTTAACTAAAAGATCAGTGGCTTTGAATTTTGTACCTTCAGCCTTGGGGTTTTTTGCTAAAGCACAAGAATGTGGTAAAATAGGAGGAAAGAACTAGTGGCTACAACTGATCTGCTCCCAACCCTACTGAGGGGGAAAAAAAAGGGGAGCAAATGGAGGGTGCTGAAAAGAAGTGAGTCAAACTGCATTTTCAACACAGCCAGCCCAAATTCAACAAAGGCACTCAAGCAATCAATCTCCCTTTCTGAAGAGGACAGCAATAGGAAAAAAGTCTTCTCTATCTTGATGGAGACCAAAATTGGAAAAAAATACCAACAAAAACTGGAGAAAGGCAGGAGACAGGACACAAGAAAGAGAGGGGGTTTCATAGTACAGGCACAGCCATCACAGCCAGAGAACTGTTCTCTCCTGCTAGCCCAGGAGAACACAGCACTTCTCCTGTAACCCAACTGGCATTTAGCACTTCTGCCATGCTGACATTTCAGGGTTCAAGCTGGGCTGACAATACACTCTAGGTGGCTGATGTATCAGGATTATGTGCTTTTACAGCCATCAAAAACGCACAGAAAAACAGTTAAAATAATGCTGCTTTGGATGAAAAGTTCCCTCAAACATTAGGGAATGCCAGAATTAAGGCTGTCAACATAATTTTAATTTTCCCTCTTGTGAGTACAGCTTACAATTATATTACCGTGTAATTCTGCTCCCCTGGGACACCATTTTTTATTCAATACATATGACAAGAGATACATGGGAATAATTTTAAAGATACCTATTTAACCTAATTCTGGCACTTGTAACTTTCAAACACCTTACTTTGTTATCTGACTAATGTATTTCTTTGCACACAATTTTCATAGCATACAGGAGTATAGAAATCCCTTGATCATTTCTGTCCAAATCCATTTTAAATTGCTATTTTGTTGAGACTATCCAAGATCCAACTTCAGAATAATTTGCTGAACTATCACTGTTGTCTTTCAAGCAAGTCAAATCTGATAAAAGATATTTTATAACATGCACATTTTAAAATTACTCATTGTGCCAAATATTTATAAACTCCAAGCACTGTGAATTAAATTTGTCCCATTTAATTATTATTATTACTTTTCATACAAGTCTTCATTTTAGTTTTTATAAATTTATTAAACTCATCTTGGAACTTAAATTCTTTTATTTAACTTCTACATACAAGAAACTCTGACATACACTTCTTAGCCTCTTCAAAGCGTATTTTAAATCAATTTGAATAAAAATCTTAAATGGTTCCTTGAAATTATTTACCCATTACACATTTTATTCATATGTGAAAAGTGAGCTTAAATGGAGACTATATACAGGAATAAAGACAGCTGGCACAAGCTCCATAACTCTCTAGTTAATTCTTCCTCAACAGAGACTTCCACATGACAACTGTACTTTTCCCTCTCTTTCTCCAAATTTCTAAGTCAGGCATCACTCACATCATCCCTTCAATCACAACCCTTCAAGGGATTATAAACTGTTTCATTTACTGTTCTTACAAATACCAAGCATAATTCACTGCCTTCCACTTTAATTTTGCAAATACAATACAGCAGCAGATAAGCAACAGAAAGTGGACAACAAAACCAAAACCTTTCCCCTTGGCCTCTTGGAGGGTATTATCACCAACAGTGAGCTCATTTTGTCTCCTAAACTGTGCAGGGTAAGGCATTATCATCTTTTGGATGCCAGATGTCTGGAGAAAAATCCAAGGTGGTGAAGACAGTGGTGTTGATTCAGTAGGTGGAACCATACTTCTCCCTCTGAATCATTTTAAGCCATTATTCCAGCAGAGAGTTTGAAGTACTCTGTTTTGAATGAGCCATCAAAACAGTCGTGACCACTTAACATGGCAAGAGATGAATCAGAAAAGCAAGTCATTGACAGTAGAAACTAAATGGTCCTCAAATTTCTCCCTCTTGACATAGGTGTGGATGCTGGTGGCAACCTTGGAATGCCAAATATAACCTGTATCTCAAAACCAGCCATTTTGGTTAGAAAAACATTTCAGATAGACCAAGCTGGGCAGAATTAGATGCCCAGATGCAGTGCTTAGAATAACAATCAAAGATAATGGTACTTATACATCAACATGCCCAATGTTGTTAGAGAAAGAGGTGTAACCCTGGCAGCAGGGTTTTGGTCTTTTTAAGCAGTACTAGTGGATCCAGATCAAGACTACATATCTTCTGTCCCACTTCCAGTTTGGGATATTACACACTACATGCTTGTATCTCCTGGTTCTCCCATTTCACGTGAAGATTCCAAGCACGTGTGCTTTTCTTTCTACCTGTATGTCTATCAGGTTAACTCCTGCTATGGCAGGTTAAAACATCACCACCTCCAGTGGAACAACCCAACTCTACCTTGGCTGTTGCCGTCATTACAGAGTCAGCACAAGAAAATGTACCCTCAGCTCTTGTAGGTCAGAATCTCCTAATATAAATATCTTTAATAGTATCACCAACAAACATTAACCAAAAAAAGTTACATCTTCTGTTCATGCTATGTATCACTAAAAAGCAGAGTAACTCCTAAAAAAAACTTTAAGAACCATTTTGTGAGTTAAAGCCAGGCAATCTCAGACACAGTCCGTAATATCGAAGAGGAAATAAACGAGATCCCAATTTAGCTTAGAGATTCATTCTCTTTGGGATCCTTCAGGATGTCATGTGCTACATAAACTAAATATTACTTGGCCAACAGGGCTGAAAAACCCCAATTTAAAGAAATCACCAGAATGATATGCAATGGTGAATTTTCAAATTTTGTTTTGTTCTGGGGGGTGAGACCCTACAATAAATGCTCTCAAATTATGCAGCTATCTGAGTCATTCTGTAACCAGTGACCCTTATAATGATGTTCTCATTTTCAGAGCCAATGTGATGCCACACAGTGATTTGTCTGTTAAATTGAATCTTTGCCTCTAGATAGATAGATAGATATAAAGTTTATTTTGAAATGTCTCCTAGTGCCTCAGAGTCTGACTGATGTGAGATGTTATTTTGAACATGCCAAAGCATCTGAACGGCTCCAGTCCTTTCTTTTCAGTGTGCATTCCTTGATAAGTGGCAAAGCTTCCCACTTATCAGTCACTCAAAGTGACTGTGGCTGTCAGTTGTGTACAAAGCGCAATCAGTTTGGAAGCAGAGACACCAGCATTTTTCTTCTCAGCTTGAAGCAAACACGTTTTGACTGCTAGTCATTCAATTTTAAAGCATCTTCAATTAGGGGCGGATGAAGATATAAAGAAAACACATCCTAAACACCTCCGCCAGCCAGCAGTAAAAAATTTATTGTTATCTCCTGCTTTACCTTACTGCAGAGGCAGCAGTAGCAGCCTTTTTTGGCTGCACAACAAAAGTGCTCATGATTACACACACTCCATACAGACAAGATCTCAGCCATAAAGAGTTCATGCTCAGCATCTCCAGCCACTTAGACAAACTGCCAGGGTACCTTCCTTCTGCTCCTGTGCCTCTGCTGCCTGCTGTGTAAGTACCTGCACGGGCACACAAACGTGGACGTAGCTCACAGGCACCCAGGCACCCCACGCCATGCTTTCTGAACACAAACATTCACATATGCATGCTCTACAGCAAATAAAATGCCAAACAAAACCCGTTAATAAGACTGTGGAAACGCAGACAAGGAGGGGAAAGGGAGGGCTGGCAGAAAGGAGGAGTTGCTGCGGGGAAGGGGGGCAGTTGCATAAGGAAGGTTGCTCAGTACCACGGTATCAGGGAGCTGGAAGCGGAAGAAAGTGGTCAAAGCTGACGGGTGCTTCAGAAAGATGCAGAAATTGGAGAGGGGATCTGAAAACAGAAAGAAATACAGGGCCCTGAAATGCCTGCAGAGGGGAAAAAGACTAAGAGGAGGCCTTGGAGCACAACGCTGCCAGCTGCGATGACTGTACTTGACTGCTGGCCTTCTTTGTACAGTCCTAGCTGCTGGATTATTTTGGGTGTTTCAGTGTTCTGTTTTTTAATAAAAATACGTTTCTGGCCCTCCCTTTTGATTCTGTGAGAGAAATGGAAAATGGGAACACTGAAAGTTCAGTAACAAAAAGAAAATTAAGAAAAGATGCTAAAATTTCAAGAAAAATGTTCAAAACATGAACTTTTTCATGAAGTTCAAAACAACCTCATAATTTTTAGAACATTTGGACTGGTAACACTGGAGAAAGCAAGTGCTGTTGCAACCATGTACCTCAGCATAGGCAAAAAAAGCTGATTTATCTCAAATATGCCCTTGCACTTTCAATAAGTTCCAGTTGTACAAGTCTTAAGCAGATTCTCCTTGTTTGCACTGGTACAGCTACAGAAGTCAGTAAATTTGGATTGTATAAGAGTGTAGTAAAGGCCTGAGCTCAAATCACCTGTAGAAACTTGCTCTAAGCATAATCTTTGGAGGCAAAGCCATGGTACACTCGTGCACAATGATGCTCTGCACTGAAATTAGTACAGATAAAGACTTCACCAATCTGCAATCTTTTACATAACTTTCATGGTAATGGAAGGAAGTGAAGGCCCACAGGTTACTCTACAGTCTGTGCTTCGTACCCTTCAGCCAAACACACATGTTATATGCAGAAGTTGAGAGGACAGTAAGCAATTAGCTCATTCTGACTGCTAGCCTAGATTTTTCTTTTCACTCCTCCCTGTCCCTATTTCCTCCCCCAGCCTTGTCTTTTCTCTTTGTGTGTGTGTGTGGTTTTTTAGGTTGTTTTTTTGAATAACTTATTTCCCAGGGGCTTTTTCCTGCTCAGGGGACAGGCGAGTTATTCTGATAACTGATAGGACATCAGCTGCAGAGCTTTTGTGAGAAACAATTGTTTTGCCTCTTTGCCGGCAACCTCAGTTGTTTGGGAAGAGGTTGCAAAGTCATGGGAAAGGCTGCAGTGTGACTCCTTCTTGGGCCTGTCTCACTGAATCCAGTATGCCCATGTTTATAAGTTGCAGGAAAACAGCTGCTCCTGACACATGATGAATTTGGACAAAATGTCCCCAATCCACGAGCCTGTTCAGTTTGACTGTGCAGTCACAGCTTGTCATATCCACACTGGCAAAAAAAAAACCAAAACAAAAAACAAACCGTCTCAGTGGACGGAGCCTGTTCTGAAAATATTTTGCAGAGTGAGGAGGAAGATACTTTCTCACAGTTTCCTACTGAAGAAAGGTCTCATTAAACTCCCACTAATATGAATAAGAGCCTTTTCTCCATGTTCAGTGGGAGTTGGATCAGGCCCTCACTTCAACAGCTTTATTGTCTTACCAAGGAAACCTTTTGTCCTCACCTCTCTCTGATATGCAAAGAGGACTCTAATTACCAAAAAACTAATACTGCTCTGCTGTGCAATGGCTTGCAAAGGGGTTGTAGCACCACGAAGCACTGCTCTGCTGCCACTGACTCCTCAGAAAATCAGAATTCCCTGGGAAAATGGCAATATAGAAGCAACAGACATTACTAAATCTGTGACCAAGCCCTTGTGTAGTGGTTGCTCTCTTTTGTATCTCGAGTGAAGGACTCTTCATCTCTAGCCCTTTAAAGCCTCCTAGAGAACTCCAGGTTACAGGCACACAAGAAGCTGGGGACCAGGAAAGAAATGTCACAAGTCCTTGTGGCTACACTGAGGAGACTCTAATGGCAAAGAGTAAGGATCTCTACTCTCCTTATTGTAGGCCCAAAGTATTCCAAGTATTTAGCTCACATAGGGGCCTGCTGGACTTTGCTTTCCAGCAGGAGACAGAAAATAAAAGGATGAGCAGAGCTGGAAGTATAACTTCAGAGTGCAAACTTGTTGGGGCAGGGAACAAATCTTCATATTTCTTTATGTACAGTGAATTAATGCCTTCTCACAACAAGAGACAGAAACTAGTATTTTTTACAACAAAACAAAGAGAACACAAACAGGCCTGAACAACATTCAGCCACTTCTGGATAAACAAATGACTGCCCACCTGAGGAGTTCAAAAGCAAAACCAAATCTAAACAACAACAAAAATTATACCCATAGATAACTGCGTGGGTAAATTATGATATTTGAAGCACTCTGGAAGCAGGTCTCTATCAGTATTTTGGAAGACTGGAATCAATTCAGAACCTCCTGGTGCTTGGAAAGTTTTGACAATAACAACTGTGTCATTTCAAAACTTTGCATGTTAAGCTTAAGAAATATTTTTCTCAACTTCTGTGTAACTCAGAAACCAAATCCTTTTTTCCTCCCCAAAAATTTAGCTAGGTTTTGAAAAACAGATCTGGCTGCAAAATGGACTAACCATCCTGCAGGAAATTCCAAGTGTTCAAGATTTTATTACATTCCAAATTGGAACAACATCTTAAACCTCAGAAGGTAATGAGAATGGGAATATTCTGATTTGGGAACATATTACCACAGCCAGACCTCTCTCCATCTACCAACACAACTCATGGGGAAAGGGACCCAGCCAGCTGACAGCGGGTGGGAGGATGGAAATCTGGATCCAGACTCACAAAGGAAAGCCTTATTTGGAGCTGGGAGGACACCCAGTGCCGCTGAGGGATTCAGGAAAGCCAGGAACCTTGCAGCCCAAAGGGGCACAAAGTCAGGCGGGCCATGGTGCCCACACTCCCTGCCAGACAAGCTGCTGAGGGTCTGCAAAGCTTGAGGCCATCAAGGTCACAGTGAGCTTTCTGCCTAGGAGCCAGCACACCTGCCAGGAGCCAGGCAGAAGTGACATCCCACCTGGAAGGCAGAGTGGGCCAGTGGCACTCTTCCCAGCTTTGCATCAGAATTTAGTCTGGATCTTCTCATTCTTCAGTGGTCCAAACTTTCTTACTAAGAAGGTGTCCTATCAGAACATCTGCTGAATGTCTCTAGCTCTGAAGGAAAATGAAAACCCTCTACTAAAACACACAGAGTCATGAAATGGTTGCTGTCTGGCAGGAATTGCCCTCGAGTTTCAGACAGCACTTGGTTCTTGAGCTAAGTATGTCACTCAGAAAAGAAAACAAACTCGTAACTTGCAGTACTAAAGTACAGAAGTACTGGCAGTATTAAACTAGAAAGTAAAACAGAACTGTGGCCCAAATGTTAGAGACACTGTAAAGCAGTGTTGCTTGCTGCTGCTTTGAGATTTAGTTTTACATTATTGGCAACCTGAAGTGTTTCAAGATCTTGAGCTGGGCTCTCCAAAAAAAATTTTGACTAAAAATCAGAACAGTTTAAAAAACAGCATTTGGCCTCCGTTTTGTTTGCCTTCTAATTTTGGAACTTGTAGTGCTCATGGTTTCAGATTTTGCCTGGAAATATGAGAGCTGGAAGTTTACATTTTGAAGAAATGAAAGCTGGCATTTTTGTCATCACATGACTCCAAGAGCTGGGGCTTGAGGGAAAAACATAAAACATTGTCAGGCTTTCTACAAAATTGTGAGATTAGCAGCATCAGTTTTATCACAATTTCGGCTGCAAGGTTGACCTATTTTATCAACAGTGCCCTACTGAATATGAATTGCTTTATGAATTTTAACAACCATATTTCATTTTAAATATAGTTCAATTAAAGTGACATTCGTCACTGAGCTTCAAAGCAAACTATTCAATCATCATCCTGGGCTAGACTTTTTCTTTGAGCAAGTGCAAGGAGTGAACTGCACGACCCCTCAAAACTTTGTGTCTCAGACACCCCCTTCAAAGCAGAATACGACGCACACCCATTGCCTGTCCTGGGGACTAGAGCTCAGCATCATGAGAAAGGACCATCCAGCCTTTCAAATTTCTTTCCCCCCTCTGCCCCTAGGATGTGACAGCTACAGAGCCCCAGATTTCACCATGTTCTAGAGCAAGGGCACCAGGAAGTACATTGTGGCCTGACAAGAGACGAGGAGGTCACCAGGAGAGTTCTCCTGGGGTCCTGAAGGACAGAACCAGAGTAAGCCCACGAACTTTCTGAGTTGTACTTGGTGTTTGCACACTCTTTCCTCAGCCTGTTCTACAGCTGCAGATCACTACAGAGTTGTTCTGAAACAGCCTGAGATCTTTTGGGGCTGCTGGTGCACAAGAGTAGACAAAACACGCATTCCAGTTTCATTTCCGGTAAAATAACAAGACCGAGGTGTGCAGGGAAGAAGACCCCAAATATTCAGCAGGCAGAAACTGTTAAAGTGAAAACCTTTCCAACACACACACACACAAAGGTTAATAGAACCTTTAGAAAGCAGTGGGCATGGGAGGATGCATTCCAAAGCGGCATAAAATCAGATGGCGGGAGGTTTAGTTAATGATTCAGAGAAACTCAAACCTCTTCAAAAATTAGGTCTAGAACATCCTGAAAAGCAGAAAAAAAGATTATAAACATTTGCCAAAACACAAAATCCCACCTAGATCACATTTTAGCATTTTGAGGTCATACAGTCATATTTAATCTGATCTGCAACTTTTCTCCAGTTTAGCATTATAGCTTTACTCAACTCTCTGCACAGAGAAAAACTGCTTGTCTTCTGTGTTAGTGGCACCTCCTTCCAGCTAATTCAGAAGAGAGAGACTTGAAAAAGACATAATGTCATTTAGAGACTCACATGCCAGGTGTATTTTTTTAAGCTCAAGGAACTAAAGCATCTTTCTTCAGCATCACAGACGTGGTTAGTTTAACTGAGCTGTAGTTACACTCAGCATTTTCAGTCCTCTAAGGAGGAGAGAGACATTGCAGTCTCTCCCTGGTTATGGATTGTGTGTGTATCAGTGATTGTGTGATGGGGTAAGGAGAGAGGGAACCGTTTCCAAGTTAGCATACTTAGAGAAAGGACTCATAAATCATGGGGTCAGTCAGGTTGTTCTTTTTTTTTTTAACCTTAGGGTATTATGTTTTCAATACAATATTTCAAAAGCCTTTTTTAGTGTAATAATTTATCTGGAATTATGGCAACTCTTGCAAGCTTAGAAAAAATTGGCTCAAGTAAAACGATTCCTTTGTCACAAATAGGTTGTGTTCATAACTGCAGCCTAATCATTCAATTGCACGTAAGTCAAACAGTTATCCAGACTTTACAAGAATATTTCCCTGTCAATAAATCTAATGCTATTTAAAAACTTCAGGCCAATGTGACAGGAGCCTGTTAGATTAATTAGGGCAAGGTCAGAAAAGCTGAACTCACATCTACATTCATGTCACAATTTTGTTCCACCTACCATAACCTGATTATAAACTCACTGACCATTTTAAACACAGGTAAGTTAGGGTGACTTCATTGTTTTCATTTACATACAAAGGAAGATTTCTTCAAGAATTGTTTCTTCTCTAACAGTCAAGTAACTGAGGAGAAATGTTTTGCTTTGTATTCACTGTCAACAAGGATTTTTTTTATTTTAAAACGGGTTTTTTCCTATCAGTGACTTCACAGTTACTGGACTGCAACCATGGTTCATGAGACTTCAGGATCATACAGGCACGGAACTGTCCAGACTGCTTGCCCAGTATAATCAAAATCTCACTACAAACAGATCACCTCTGTGGGAATGAGAGGACAGGATTGTCTCTCTGCCTGTTTAACTCTTGACCTTTATCGTCTGACCATCCAAAAGGAGGGTGCCCCAAATCTGATGGGGTTTGTGTGAAGTGGACCCTGACGGTGAAATTCTGACCTCAGCAGGGTCAGTATTTCATCTGAAATCCCTTGAGACAGACCTCCAAATCATTTCTTAGGCTTGCAGCTTGTATCAGATGGTAGCTAGCTGACTTTCATTTACTACTAGCACAGGTCAAACTTGGACCAGGGATCAAGAGATGAAAGGCTCTATATCTCATTATCAATAACCAGTGTTCTCCACTACCCTAAAAACGACATACTTCATTCTTATCTACAAGGCCTTTAAACTTAAAAGGGTTGGGGTCAAATTATGTTACTTCAATTTATTTTTATTCACTGCTTATAAAACAACTTCCTCTCTCACTGCCATAGCTAAACGCTAAAAACGTAAATATTTTCCATTCTATTGTAGTGGTTCCGCTATTGTTTTTCTTTTAAAGTTTTATTAAAGATGCAGCAATAAAGAAAAATCCCTCCCACACACAAACTGAAGAAGAATAAAAACAGTACAGAGGTCAAGGCCAAACGAGGCCTTAGCAATCTCAAAATTATTTTCAGCAAAGCGCATCTTGTACAGAAGCTGCCCTGTAACAGAGGGGTGGACATTCCCCAGAAGTTTTTCATAGTTATACAAGTCCTGATACTTGACAGAATATGCTTTGAAATGATAGAGCCCAGTTTTCTTCTAGTGTGAAGCCATACAACTCCTCTGATGTTGCTGGAATTAGGTTTTCTTAGATGGGTTACAGTTATGGTTGATAATTTTAGGCAGTTAATTCTGAAATACAAAAGAGAAGCTTTGGAAGGAAAATCCTGTTTTTACTGAATAAGGAGAACGTAGTATCCACTTCCACAGTGACTTGCAATGCTCTACACATAACTGCATACTTAAACAGCCAGAGATTTCACCATGATCCTAGATATCTGTAAGATGTCAAACTCCTCCTTTGTTATTCTATGAAAACCTTCACAGGCAAACTGATTTGCATTGTTCCCAAAACAGGAGTATGCACATATGCACGTGGAAGAAAAGTAATGAAATACAGTCAATGGCATCAAAAGAAACTTGTGAATAAATTAAGGAAGAAAGAGGCTAAATAAATTTTACTGGTTATGCTGGGTTAACAACTTTTTCTACCACAGGGAATAAACCCGTAGATACGTAGAACCTACACAGTTGCTCTCCTGAATCTAACCAACCTTTTGACCAGCTTCTCATTCAGACAATAATTTGCCCCAAATGTTCAAATTTTCCAGACTTCCAGCACCTGGGGCAGAGGGAAGGAGGTACACTCTATTACTGAGAACTGCTTCAGCAAAACCTCAAAAACAAGAGTTGTAGGACAACAATTCCAAACCATCTCTTTCTGGCAACATTTTTGCCACTCCTGATGAAAAGAGGACTTGGTCTTCCTAATCCTTGTTTGCATGACCAGCTCCTCTCATATCTGGCTCCTGATCCTATAGGAACTGTGTTTATCATACAAGACCTTCCAGAAACTGACCTTTATTGATTAATGACAGGTAAAATCCTCAATTGTTTCCATAAATAAGATGTAAGCCATCTGCAGAGATTCTTAAAGAAACTAAGGCAATAATGCCTGAGGGAAAGCATAGGGAAACAGAAAGGAGAAAAGAGAGATTGCAGGGGCATGGGAGGAGACGCATCTCTGACCTGGATCTGTTGCTGAAGAAGGTTAATTTTGTGTTGCTGCTGCAGGAGCTGCTGCTGTTGTCTTGCAATCTGTGGAGAAATTGCACAGAGGAAACATGAGATGTGTATCACCATTCCTGGAGTCAGTCCATAGGAAACTTCCACCCTGCTTGGTTCTTTAAACCTCTCTATTAGGCTAAGAAACATTCAAGTACAGCCTGGACTGTTGCTGAAGCAAGGGGCATATATTCAGGAGCAATTCACAGCTAATACTAGTGTGAAAGGGGATCCTATGGAAAATGTTGTGCTGGATATCAAGAGAAGGATTGATGCAAAAATCTGTCTGAAATGGCACTGCTAAAATTCACCAGGAGGACGAACACTACTGGTAGAGCAACTGGAAAATAGCAGGAGAAGGCAGAAAAGGCCAAAAAAATTATGATGGCCCGTAATATCCTTCTGTTTGGCACCACTTTTTCAAAAATTTTAAAAAAAAATGTAAATCTGACACCCTGGAGGAAGGTATTAGTGTATGTATTTTTTTGATGCAGAAACAGGCACAAAGAGACTGGAACTGAGTTTGGGAAAATGACTGACTCTTCCATGTGTGTATCAACTGCAAGGAACTAAGGGGGCAGTGCAAGGCCATACAGCTCAACACTGCAACTGGTTTATGGAAGCTGATGGAGTTGTCCTAAGCCTCCTCTCACATTGCCATAAGGACTTCCACTCTCCCTCTCTGTTGACTAAATGATTGGGAATCCTACTGTGGACAGATTTTATACACAGTGAAGGAAAAAAGCAGACAGTAGCAGAACCAAATTAGAGTTCTAAAGGCTGAACAGAGATAAACCATTATATACTTCAAGCTTCAAGAGCAAATTTAAAAACTTTCATCGGAGTCATCACAAAAGCTCTGCTCTCATGAACAGCTCGTGCAGCAGTATGAACATTAGAAGGAGCATTGCTCTTCCCCTGTGGTATGTGTACACATATCAGGGTCAGTTGGGAACTTATACATACTTACTGGGAGGAATTTTGTGCATTCTTCCCCTCAGGTATTTTCTTTTACTTCTATTATTAGACTATTAGCATAAGAAACACTCACTCATAGTTAACTCCACATCTAAAAGATTAAATAAATGTTCCCCTTCTGGAACTTTTCTTTAAGCAATCAAAATAATTTTCATCAATACATTTTTTTCAAAGTCTGGTTATTTTAATTTCTATACAATACAGAATTATCTATCATTTCTTCAGTTAAAATAAATCCTAGTTATCCTAACAATAACACTGCAGGATTTCTTACTGGCTTTTCCATTCTCTCCATTTTCTTTTTCGCTTTCAAGCCATTCAGCCTTCCTGTAGCAGTAATGATTTTAAAAGGTAGGGCAAAGAAAACAGCTCATTTGGGATGTCCCCTACGGACGGAGTCTTGCCAATTCCACACTTGCACCTTCATCTATCTTTACCATGTAAACAACAGCATGATATAAATTCTCTGGTTTAATAGGTAAGCCACTTCTGTTCTCCCTATGTGGGATTTCAGGCATGAGGCCAAAATGCACATTGTTTAAGATGAAGTTTTTAAATAATTAAAAATTGGGACAACCAAGGCTTAAGTGTCTGAAGGTATCAGCAGTGGTCTAGAATCTTAAGACTTGCTTGGTAAAATACCAGCACTGAAGCATGACAACTATGACAGATTCCAAAGAATTCTGTGAGTTTCATAAAATTCACATAGTTGCAATTCTATGATATAAACTCAAGTTTTATTCCAAGCTGTAATAAATGGTCATGCAGAACAAAATACTCTCAGATAAGAAGTATCAACATGGACTGCTGATAAAATTTTAAACCAGATGTCTAAGTATTCTTTGCTCATGTTCAGGTACAAAAATAGACATTTGTTTCTGTTAAACCTGTTAGATAAGTTATGTTCTTGTCTAAAATGTCCTATGTCCATGTATGCTCACTGGAACTACTCATATGTGAAAACGTGTTTGCATTTGCAGGAAAGGGCACATTTGCAAGAGCTGAAAATCAAGACTCTCAAGTGTACAAGAAAAAAAGTCACACTTGTTCACTGACTTTATATTCTTCCCTGCTTCTTTCCACAGTTGGCAAAACCAACCTTTTCATTTCTCACATTACAATGCAAGTGCTGTACTTTGTTCCTTTTATACCTATTCAGTATTACTGAATTCAAGCAGGATTGGAAGATTATTCAGGAGGACTGAATTTACTTGCTTGTTTACACTTAGTTAAAAAAACCAAACAAACCCAACAAACCAGTATTGGAAGAAAATACCTCCAAAATGGAAGGTTCATAAGGTGTGTAAGGTTTCTACAACAAAGAATATCGCTTTACATATTTCAGATTAAATCATTCTTTTGCTATTGTTCAAACTTTTTCACCTAGGAAAACAAATTGAAAAAAAAAATTTGGGGCGCAGAGCAAATTTTAGAGTACGATGCCTGAAACATAAACTACTGGAAAATCCTCCAAGAAAATTATTTAAGCTGAAAGCCACTGTAATAATCACTCACCTGTTCCTGTTGCTGCTTAGCCAGCTCCATTTGCTGGCGTTGTTTCTCGATCTGTGATGCAGCCAGCTTCTTCTGTTCATCATGAGCTGCTAGCAGCTGTTCTCGCAAACTGGTCAGCTGATTGATCATACCCATGAGCTGCCTTTCTTTCTCAGCGAGGCTTTCTGGAGTCCCTGGGCATCATATGGTGGGGGGGGAAAAAAAAAAAAGGTAGAAAGAAGAGAGGAAATTTAGAGCCAGCCAGGTTTTTATTTTGCAGCTTTACTGTAAGCAAAGTTTCAGCAGAACAAAAGAGCAGCAGCATATTGCAATATACTGCACACTAAGACCTGTTTCTCTACAGGAAAATGAGCAATGAAGGATAATTCTGTATACAGGCTTTGATCTGGTGTCCCCCTTCAGTGTTTCCTTGTCCTTTCATCTATTTTTCCATTGCCCTTTTATCGGATTAATAAGGGGAAAAAACACTGCCTGTTTTGAAAGAGTTTCAAGTTTTAAACACTGTTTACGTTTCCTGTGGATCAAAATCAACACTTCCAGTTTTGAAAGACAATTATATTTTTGCCAGAAATTTCTGACAGAGATACAGCTTCTGTAGGTGTCAAAGCACTGGTGTAAGGCGTGTATTAACATCCCTCTGTAACCAAAGAAAAGGAGAGAAGTCTCCTGGGTATCTCTTGAGGCTCCCCACAGCCTTCTCACTGCTACCAGTGCACAACAGCTGTCAGGATGTTGCTATATCATCTACAGCTGCCCTGATTAGGATGAAATGATATAGTATTTAAATTACCAATAACTACTATCACTGTTACTGCCACCAATGTGTATTTTTAAAAGAAAATGTCTTGTATAAACATATCTGAAAACCTGAGTCAAACGCGAGTGGCCGTCACTCTCATTTGTACTGTCATGAGTTGTTTCTTATGGGAGAGTTCAGCAGACACTGACAGAGGAACCCACTACCTCACTTTCATAACCATTTCGTAAAAATGCTTCGTCTACCCAGAAGGACAGTGGTTATAAGGCAAGGGAAGCAAAAAATTCCAGGAAAAATCAAAAGCTATGAATCATACACTACAAAAAAGAAAAAAAAAAGGCTCTATTAATATATGCAGGATCATTTGACTTTGAATTTAAAAGACCTGAAAATATGTGTAGCAGCTAATCCACAGATATCCCCAATACCACCACACCCTCTCACATGAGTCAGATCCTATGAAACCCTTTCTAAAAACCTTTAGGAACGGATTAAGGCTATCAATGTCAATGCCTCCTCTGAAAATAGCCAGCTTTTGGGACAACCCTGCCACGCAAACCTCTCTTCAAACACAGGAAGCATTCTTCTGCCAATGTCACCAGTGCTCTCCAAATGAAAAAAAAAAAAAAAAGGAGAAAAATTGGCGACTATACTAAACATGTTCCTAGCCAACTATCAGTCAGACATGGAAAAGAGCTACTGGTAATAGCTCATTTAGTCTACCCCCCTGCCAGTGCAGGAATGTTCCCTACAATGTATTTACTACAGCTTTCTAGATTGGATTGAAATGTCTGAAATGGTGAATCATCCAATGCTTGCTTTGGAAGACTGTGCCACAGCCTTAGAGGTGTCACTGGGAGGGCTCTTTGCTTGATAGTTAGCTTAATTTACTTTCACTTAATTTCAACCCTGTGCTCCCAAGCAATATCCCATTTGCTACGTTAGCCAAGTCCAAGCCCTGAAATACATTTGTAGACAGCCATACAGAAGTGGAAAACCAAAAAGAATCAACATCTTCATATAAAGGAAATGCAACTACATTAATTTTTTATTAAGATGCTAGAAATTTCTGTGAAAATATTCTCACCACATAACAAAGAACTACAGCAGAATATTCTCAGATATAGTCTCCAAAAAAACTGTGGTACAAGCTGGAAACTTGAGAAACACACTGAAACAGAAACCGTAGGACTTTAAACCTGCTCTGTTAAAAGCTGTGAGAAAGAATAGAAGCCAGTGCTAAAACACTAACACTGCTGAAGAAAACACTTCTAACTATGATTTTTATTTCCAGCATTGGAGACAGAGAACAGCTAATGCATTTGCTACTTGGTCACGGAATTAATCAGACATTTCTACTGCCACTCTTCCACCCTTTATTTCTTTTTCCAGAGGAAAAAAGGTACAGTGTTTCCAAGTGGAATAGAAGAATTGTTCTAGAAGGCAGTCCCTGCCTCGTCCTGTCCATGGCTAACATGTGAGTTTACTCTAAGGAAGACTTTTCAGTACACTGATACTGCCAGTATAACTGGAACATCTGAAAACTAAATATTTTTTATTTCCTTATTCAGCAGATACTTTATTCCAAACTTTCGCTGAGGGGTGGGTGAGTGCATGAGAGAGAGAGAGAGAGGAAGAAGGATCTAGAGAGAGAAGGAACACAACATTGGCTCAGTCCTCAAGTTAGGGTAAGCAGAAAGAAATCACTGTCAAATAAACTGTTCAACAAATACACTGACACACATCAAAGATCTTCAGCCAGGACCGGTTCATCGGTGTATTTTGAGCTCCTACAGTAGCTTTCAGTTGGGAATCAAAAAGCACTTTGTAAAGTTAAATTAATCCCCACCACACCTCTGAAAGGGGGGAAAAATGTTTCCATATGTGCAAACTGACAGACAAAGGGGTCACAGAGTTAGTTACCAAAAGAGGCAGAAAAAAGCCACGTTGATACCCAGCCCTGTGCATCAAGGCTCCGGCTGCGCTTCCCGAGAGGGAGCAGAACACTCCGGGTGCCACTGCCCTGACCATGACACTGAACATGGAACAACCACGGGGCCATCCACCTACTGTGCTGCTCCTTTAATCCCACTGGCCTACAGAGCAGCAAAATAACTTCTTCCCTCTGGAAAAATGCAGCTTTACTGAATTGCAAGAATAAGAAGAAAGTCTGGATGAAGTACTGCATCCATCTCCGGGATCTTCAGCACAGGAAAGACATGGACCTGCTGGAGGTTGTTGGAGGAGGTACAGAGGAGGCCATGAAGATGATCAGGGGGCTGGAGCACTGCTCTTATGAGGAAAGGCTGAGAGAGTTGGAGCTGGTCAGCCCGGAAAAGGCTCCAGGGACACCTAAAGCAGCCTTCCAGTACCTAAAGGGGCTTATAAAGATGGGGACAAACTTTTTAGCAGGGCCTGTTGCAACAGGACAAAGGGTAATGGTTTTAAATTAAAAGAGGGTCAATTTAGATTAGATATAAGGAAGAAATTTTTTACAATGAGGGTGGTGAAACACTGGAACTGACTGCCCAGAGAGGTGCTGGATGTCCGATCCCTGGAAATGTTCAAGGTTGGGTTGGACAGGGCTTTGAACCTGCTCTAATGAAACGTGTCCCTGCTCAAAGCAGGGCAGTTGGACTTGATGACCCCTAAAGGTCCCTTCCAACCCAAACTACGATTCTACAAATTAAGAGCAAGCAGGCAGTGCAATGAAGTGCCAATGCAGGCACTACAGTCACAGGCACATTGCAGCCTTGCAGCTGGTGACAAACCCACCAACTCCGTCTCTTCATTATTACTTAGTTTTAAAAGAAAATTTGAGATGCCCAAAGGAGGTGCTCAGTAAGTACAACACATAATTCCTTTGGTGCATACACTGGAGTGGAAGTAGTCTGACAAAAGGCAGACTTCTTGCATTGTATTTCTTGGGCAATTTCAGTTTGCTAATATACCAAAAGGGAAAATTTATCAGCATCAACGTTTTAAAAAAATCTCCTGCTGGAGAATACTTTCTGGAAAACATGGCTTAGTAGGTACTTTATTTTCATGTGACTAAGTCATCCTTCCAGTAACTGGAATAGTACTTAGTGATAATTTCAACTCTTTAAGGTAATAATTCCTTGCAAAATAAGTACTTGGATAGCCATACTCTCAAGTGACCTGCACAAAACCAGAGGTAAGAGAGATCAGATGTGTGGGTCTACTGGGAGATGCTGAGTTTTGGGGTAGATTTCCCTGTGCCTTACCCACGTATCTATATAAGCCCCACTGACAATGAATCACAGAGAGTTTGGAAGTTTCTTGCAGATAACTGATGACCTATAAAAGTGTGAAAATGAAAAAGAAGAAAAAGTACTTGAACGAGACTGTAATAATGAAGTGTTCGTGTTTAGTTTCAGTTTGGTAATTTTTATGTCACTCCTATTACCTAGCACATTTTTTCTATAATTACTTTCATGAAAATGGCCAACAAAACTGTCATTTCACAGGTGCCACTACCATTGAGCATTTATGAGTGGCAGTGTTTGTGTATCATAGGAAGGCCAAAGGATGTTCACTGTGATTTATTAAATGGGTGAGGGCATTGGTGGAGTCACCACTTAAGTACAGTCAGTGATAGGAATTATTCCTGGTGCATTAAAATGCACTGCAGAGTTGAGAGTGAAAGTTGCCATTTTTGTATCCTTTTCTAGGTGCTGTAGATTGTGGGCAAGCAAGGATGGTGGACTTCTGTCCTATCCTCACTATTTTCTCTCCGTTAACCTGCATGAGATCTAAACCTGTATCATGGTGTGAAGTGTCTTGGCAGCTATGGGATTTCCATTTTAAGAATTCTGTAGCTTACAGGGCAAAACATGTCAGTATTTAAAGTAACAAAACCAACAGTTTTTTAAATTATGCTACTCAGGAATTAATGAACTATCCCCACGGCTGCTAGCACTGCTAGAACTCGGAAGGTGGTGCAAACCCCCAGCCCCTGCAGCTACCTTCAGTCACTTTGTTACTAAACTCACTTGGAGCTGCTCCAAGGAGGACAGAGTTGGGAATGGTTCTGGAGCTGGCCTGTACTCTACGTGCACTATCCACACAGTTGCAGTGCTCTCACTCCAGCCTTCCAGTGTGGCTGGGAGGAAGAAAAAAAAAAAAACAAGTGTCCATTATTGCAGTGTACAACTTGACAGCAAGCTAGACCACTTCACACAGGTATTGAGCGAGGAGTAAAAGTAGAGTGGCTTACATCAATGACTGCCTCAAAAATTACTCTTAATTACCGTCTGATCCACAACAAATAGATATTGTACATTTTATGTTTGACAAAGCTTTTAACCACCAGGCCACCTGCCTTTCAGGAGATTGCTGTAGGTGCTCATACTGTTCTCTCTGTACTCTATCACCACAATGCTAAAACGTGGATTTTTTACAACTGATCAAAACAAGTCAGGCAAGAGAGCATCAAAGTATACACTGCAGGTTGATACAGTGAAAGGCCCAAGAAAAGATGCTCTCCAGATGCATCAGACTATTCTCTACCACCACGAAGAGATATTCGGAAAGAAAAAAAAAACATGTTTGTGGATGCAACACCCACAGCAGATGGCAAAAAAAGAAGACTCAAATTAGTGGCATTCTGTATCGCCAAACCTAAACTTCATCTCAGATCAACACTACCCATAATAGTGTTTAAGTAGTAAAAGAAATTTACTCAAATGTGAAATAAACTATTACACATTCTTAGTTCTGATTCACAGTCTCAGACTGGCAGTGACAGTAACATTTTAATAAACATTAGAATGAAGACACCAATATGACCAAATGACACACTTAAAGTGAGAAAACGAACAGGAGAAACCTTGGCATATCCACCCAAAACAGAACCAAAGCAAAAAAAAAAAAGGCAGAGAAACCGCTTTTGCAATCAAAACAGTAAATACTTTATTATAATTTATTAGACAGAATGAGAATGTAAATGAGAAATTAGGAAAGCCAATATTTTCTTTAACAGACATTTTAGGCTTTTTGCTGCAAATGCTCAAGCGACGAGAACGTTTGCTCGCAGCCAGCCTACGGATCCGCTCGCAGCCGCGCGGCACCCAGCGCATCCCGCGAGGGCAGAGCCGTGGCAAGGCTCTCCTCAATCCCTCTGACACGTCCCCATTAAACGCTAGGAATGGCATCAATCAGGGGTGCTCGTGTGCACACCCATGCAGGCAGCGAAATTTATCCACCGAGCCAGTTTACTATCACGGTAATTACGTAAATCGCTTTTGAACTGTCAGCATCTGTCTTTCAAAGAAAAATCAAAGAAAACAATGCTCAAGTACAAAGCCTGGGAGACACAATAATATTGTATTACGTTCATATCATTAACTGTGGTTAGAAAAGAAAAAAAAAATCCTCCTGTATCTACAAAGCTTTGTAGGGTAAAAAAAAAAAAACATTAAATGGAAATAAGAATATTTTGAAGTACTCTGTATTTGAATAATGTTTAGATGTATAATAATAATTAGAGCACGCAATACAGAGCATTTTTTAATTTCAAAGCATTATCTAATTGATCTTCTTAAAAACTGCATGCAGGTAGACAGGTAATGGTATGCATGACTTTTTTCAAGAGCAAACTGAGGCATGAAGTTTTTAGTAACTTGCCTGAAGTCATTCTTAACTTTATGTGGTGTAAGAGGTTTTATTGCTGGCCTCGCTGAAGTCACCAGCAGAACTATTTCAGTAAGACCAAGAATTTCCCCACTGACTTTAACAGGGATACATGTTAAACAGATAATTAAGTCTGTGCTTGACCCAGTTGGATACCAGGTAGGGTTCCAGCCAAAGGGACCCTTATGAATGAACCAATTACTGATGTCATCCAACTTGCCAAGCAACAGAACCATGCCACAGCACAGTTTCTTTAACTTTACTCTGATGTAACAACAGTGTGACAAGGACTTAGCAATAACCCATATATGAGCTAAAAACTGAGTCACTTTCAAGTATTTCCTGTTTTTTTTCAGTATGTTTTTTAAGCTAGGGAATGCTACAGTTCTGATACTAAAATTAAGGAGGTTTTTCAAACTGAACAACCTATTAACTAAGCTGTCCTCAGAAGAATTCAACTCCTACTAGCACTAACTGTATGAAATCCAAGGAATAAATAAAATTATCAACACTCCATAAAATAAGTATCTTTTGTTGAGGGTTTTCTTCCAGTATCTTTTCTGCAGAGTATCCTCATTCCATGGTCAACTATTTTTTTCTCTACTCCCCACCCCACTTTTAACCTTGCCGCATCAGAAATCCTAACCCGACATTACCCTGCTCAGTAAGGAAACCAGGAAAGGAAAATAAACAGGTCACCTAGCCTTCTTCTACTTTAAAGCAAACTAATCTTTATCATGCTCTCCCTAAAAAAAAAAAAAAAAAAAATCTATTTATAACATAAATTCAAAGAGGAGCATCCTGCCCTCGCTACACGGACGGGGCTCACGTCACTTGGAGTCGCGTCTGTGAGGCAATGGGGAGCTGATGTTACCTGCCTTCAGGAAACATAGTCTGATAAAGAGATCTCAAGTGGCTGAGGTAAGTTCAGAATTTAAACTCTTCTTTCCTCTGCCTTTGAACAGAAATGTCAAATGTTTATGACCAAGCAATGAGTATATACTTTAAATTATGTACTTGCTGGTATGTATTGGTGGGTGGATGTGGGTCTGTGCCTGTGCACGTGTGCGAACTCCCTTGATGCTTCCCTAATCAATACTTCAGAAAGTGTTTTATTATGGACTGGCACACAGCTTTTCAGGCCAGTAAATCCCGGAGCTGTCAGGACATAAACATCTGAAATCTGGCATTTTTCATTAAGTATTTAAGCCAACTTTTGCTACACAATGACTGCCATCGCTTACAACTACCCACCTTGCTAAATTAAATTACTTCATCTGATTGATATGGGAAGTCAGCATAATAAAAGAAAACTTTTTGACTGCTCTTTACTTGGCAAGCCACAGCCACCAGAAAAAGAAACAAGGAAAGAAAAAGCGCACAATTCAAATTGATTTGTCTGTACCTACAGATTTATGTAATGAATCTTCTCTGTTTGACAAGAAAAAAATCCTTTTGAGAACAGCAAGATAGGAGGAAGTTATTTATATCAGCAGACGGACAGTCTTAATCTTTTATGTTTGAGTGGAAGACTGCAGAATGAATAAAAACAAATTATGAACAATTACCATCTTTTGCCATTACCAGCCTCAAGAACTCATACTCTGTGGGGACAAAAAGCTTAGCCGTCTGCTCTACAACAAACCAGCGCACTGCTATTTCGCAATGCTGGAAAGAAGCTGTCACTGAGTATTCTTTATTTGCTGTCAGAAAAAAGTTTTGGTACAGTAGACTGCAAACAAAGCTTGGTATTCAACCAGGTTAGTAACTTATTGTCAAGGTTACAAAAGGAATAGACAACATTTGTATTGAGGCTACTTCTCAGAGGTCATTCATTGTTTTACTGTCTAGACAACAAGCTAGAACTAGGCTGGAGAAATAGCATTTGCTGCTGGAATTTTATGCAGCAGCAGGAAAAAGAGTAAAAAGTGTGTGTGTGTATTTGCTTTGTTTTGACAAACTGGTAGATGTAGCTCAGCAACATTCAGCTCTATCAGCACATCTTTCAGGTAATTTTAGTACAAAGAAGCACAACCCTCTGAATGATTTTTAAATATAGTGGTTTGGCCCCCATATGTTCAAACAAAATAAAGTAATTGGCTTTTGCTACTTTAATTAGTTCAATTTTATTCTATTTTCTCTATCAATAATCACTCCTTAAAAATAAAAGTTGTATTTGACTTAATTAGAACCTGACTTTTTCTGGTCAAATTAAGTACCTTTACGTACAAAAATATAAATCCAGAGCAGCCTGAACTTGCTTCTTTGCCACAAATTCACTTTTTTTTTTTTTTGCATTTTAGACGCTTTAAAAAAGCTTCCTCCAACCCTCCTTCCATAGATACTACCCACAAATAACCCCCCGTTCTAGGGTCAAATAGGAGCAGCTCCATCCAGTCACAATCTCCATCCTGGGCTTTCATTTGGCCTGAAAGAAGTTCTGCGTTGGTGTGGCTCAGTTGGCACTGGCTACTTCTCTGCAGCCTGAGAGTATCGTATTGCACTGTGATCAACCTCCGCTATTTCGGCAGCTGCCAAATTTCCTCTCAAAACTTAGGATTCCCTGTGTGCCACTGGGCAGGTTTCCCCCACACCCCAGCACTTCTGAAATATTAACAAAGGACTAAAGCTCACTGTAAGCAATTTGCTACTATTAAACCCCTCACCAAAATAAATACAGAGAAAAAGATACTAAGTAGGTTGCAATAAATACTGAATTTATCAGTTAAAAGCCAACAACCCGACACATCTTACCTCCCTCACTTATGACTCTCTCACTGTCCTTCTCTCCCCATTCCACATACAATACTATCCACAAAAAATCATGTAAAATGTCCACATCTGACACAATTTCACAAACATTTCTGAACCATCAGTGTGCAAATGCAAAACTCACACAGCTCTACGAATGTGTGCAGCTTTCACACATCTCCTGGGGATCTGTGCCGCATTAGTCAAAGGTTTAAACCCAGTGTATTCCCCACGAATAATCTTTTTCCCCTTCCCCCTCCTTCCTCCTGTCCACATCTAAATGCAGAAACCCCAGCTTCCTTGTCTCCAGTTTACAGATTATGTGATCCAAAGTGTCACTCACTGGATTACTGCACATAACCTGAGCACTACCCGAAGCTTACTTGTCTTCAACTTGTCCAGCATTACTTAAATGGAATTATCCGTCGCAATCCATATACCGAATCTGCATAGCCCACTTATCTCAAGATTCTGTGTGTCACCTACCAGATTATCCGTTTTAATCCATACATTGAATCTACATAACATATGTCTTTAATTCATGGGCTCTGATGAGCTATAGTATCGCTGAATGGATTATTTCTCTTTATCCATTATTGGCAGTCCTAAAACCGTTCACTGCGTACTCTCTCATGCCCCATCTTCTGAACACATAAGCAAAATGAGAGTCTTCAGCAAACACAGCTCTATCACACATCAAACACAGCACCATATAATACCTACACCTGACACTTCATGTAACTTGGAACACAGTTTCTCGCACAAAACAAATGTCTGTGTTATCCTGAATTAAAGATCAGGATTGGTAGGCTAATCTTGCTTTCAATGACGCTCATAAATCTGTGGTTACTCCACCACAGCCTTTGGAGTCACCTAGATTTAAGTGGATACAATGAAGAGCTGAGTTTAACCTAATGACCACCCCTTTCACAGTTAAGTGTAGAAAACACTTCACCTGAGTTGTTTAGGAACTACCCTGCACAATAGAAAAGGGTTTTCAAACAACAACAAAAAAATCAGGTTCAGGCTTGCCCGGTCTTTCTTGAGAGATTCAGGCGCAATCGCTGTTAACAATGCCTTCCCTTCAACAGAAAACCAACTCAGAAAGATTGGAAACAAAAGTCTATTTAGCCTTTTGTTCTACATACCTATTCAAAATTAGCTAAGTGGAGAACATATAAAATATGCATTCTTATTTCTTGACAACTCTCAATAAACCAGAGATGGACAAGATTAGCAGGAAGGCTTTGTGCACACAGGGGAAGTTTTAAAAACTAAGAGTTCTCATCTTGGCTAAAGCTGTCTCACCCACACCAGCGTTAGCAAGGCTGTGAACCTCGGGATGCACCTGAGGGGTCAGCACTGTTTCTGTGCTGCTCAGAGGAGACCCAACACCAGTGAAAGAGAAGCTTCCTGTTAATTTTACATATATAGGGATGGGCACTGACAAGAGTGTGGAAATATGTTTTTTATACCTTTCCCTATTGACAGCCTACCCCACGTGCTGCATCTGCTGCAGCTGGTTAACACTGCTTTGGAGGACAGCAGCCACTTTCACCCTGCAAGGCACAGCTATCAGGCAGCTACACTGACAGCAGAAAGGGGGTATAATTTTCCTTCCTGTAGATGATCGGTTTGAGACCTGAAGATCTCTCTGCTCCACTGAATCCAATAAACTGCATTATCCATGAATAATCCAGAGGCCTTTTGAGCCCTGTTTTTGAATATGATGGATATAAGTAAGTTTGAACAGGCTTTACCCAATTCAATATACAGTTTTACAGCTTTACTTTAAAATACTTTGATTTAACGGCATGTTTTGTGGGTTTTACTATAGAGCGACTTGTTTTGAGCAGAGTAAAAATCCCAGGGATTTCAAGGCAGAATTTCTTAAGAAATTTTTAATGCCAAACTTGTATTATTTATTTAGCCCCAGACTATCTCCCTGAACAAACAGAGGCATTTGAGCTACAATTTCTATGGATACGAAAGGTTCTAGATTTTGCCCCATTTTAACACTATTCCCTTGCAGTACCTTTTGGTCAAGCCCTGGATTAAAAGAACACATTGCCTTTTCCATTAGTAACTGGACATATATAGATCCTTCTAACTGTGATCTTGAAGTTTGCAGCTGGATCTCTGCAGATACTCAGTGATGGTTCTCCCGTTGCACCGGCATGCAGATAACGAAAGGGGGGGCTTAAAGTAGCTGCCGAAGGTAACAAAGCAACTAAGAGGAACAACTGAATACAAAACGTGGGAGTCTGGTGACTTCCAGCCATTCACCAACTCCCCCATCTTTAATAAAATATTACTGCCTTCTAACTTAAAAGAAATCACACTAATAGAAAATAAAGCCTTCCTCTTCATCTCCCTTTCTTTTAATCTCTCCCAGAGAATAAAACTCAATGGTAATAACACAGACTGGGGCATTAACAATATGTAGCCTAGTGCTCAGACTTTAGCACATGACGTACTAAACCTCCCCCAGATCTAATGAAAAACACAATGAAATTTTGAACAGTTAAATGGAAAAAACTATTCAATGCATAAGACAGTTGGGCAGTACAGCTTCTAGCGCTGTCCACATTCCAGGGTGTATTAATAATAAGACACTACTTTTGTGGGGTTTCCAAACATCACTAATAGAGACATGAGAAGGGAAAAAATGCAGCTGGCAGGCCAAATACAGAGAGAAGTTAATTAAAAAATCACAACTGGAAAACTTAATAACTCTACGTTCCTATAGAAGGGCAAAAAACATTTTCTAGCATAATATATGTGTGTTTGTACACGCGTACGTGAGTATAAAGCAGCTCAACTTGCACACCTTTCATGCTGCCTCACTAAATACAGCTGCAATACAGCTGAGCCATTGTTTGTTGGCCGCTCATGGTTGGCGGTGCCATGAAAACCGCATTCCTGGGCACTAAATAATCAGCCTGCCTGACCCCCCAAGAACCTGTAAGTCAAATTCATTTACCCCCAGAGGGCAATGCTCTATTGTATCCTCCCTCCTTTCTAGCCACCTAGGAACAATGGACAATAATTGCAACTGTCACGGCAGTCAGTAGGAAAAATAAACCAGTGCCTGTTTTCACAGCTTACTGCCAAACCTGATCCAAACACCTAATAACCATGCTCCCAACCATAGAACCACAGTTGCACTAAAAAGCCTCAGATGTGAGGCTTTTGAACAGAGCTACAGAACAATAACTCGACTTGTGCTCAAAATATGAAGCTAAAAAACAAAAACTAAAGCAAAGAAAACTCTTCTTTGAGGCTGTGCTGTTGCTCCCCATCCTCCCCCTCGGGCAAGACTGAAAGGACTGTTGAATTTCTCTCGTGGTAGCATATAGCTGGCTGCTGCCGCTTTCAAGTTTAGCTTGTGGAAAGGAGAGAGAGGAATGGAGAAAAAAGATTGCCCTCCAACAGAACAAGATCATAGGCACTGGGAACAGACCGCCTTCTCAGTGCACAAAACTTTTTAAGAGCAGCTTTACTGAGTCTAAAGGCATTGGAGAACCACTGGGAGTCCTTCTAAAGGCTCCAGCGTATCAAGAGTTAAAGACTGGCTCCAGACAACATGCAAGAACTGCTGAAACACACAACCAAAAGTGGGTATGAAAGACATCTTGGTACTCTGGGCCTGAAACACCTTAAAGGTTCATCAGTTCACAAAAACGATGATGTTATTTTAAAACAACGTGCTTTTAAAAAGCAGAACTCGCAGGTAAGCCCAGTGGCCACCCTTCCTCTTTGTGACCTGTTGCTTTACGCAAACGGAGTGGGAATAGAGATCCAGCGTTTGGCCCTCTGTTATAATAATATCTCAGCCTACTAGGGGCTGGAGCACTATATTCTGTTATAAAGTTATTCTACATATGTAATGAATATATATTTTTGAATTACAGCCTCTCAGGGAGAAGCCAGGGGAAGCAAGTGGCATATTTTCCTACTTGTGTAAGTCAGCGGACTAGCGCAAACTGAGCCGGTGGCTTATCGGTGACAAGCTGGAAGGCACATATAATTAAAATAACACTATCTTTGCACATGCACCAATACATTAACCTCTGGGAGCACGTCATGCTGTATGCTTGAACTAAATATTGCCCACCTCTTGCAGAAGAGGTCCCTAAATCTGTCAGGCATGAGGCTTGGGAGCCTGCCTGAGTGCGGATCTCTGTACCAGGGACAACATTAGTATGCAAACATACCAAAAATAATGGAGAGAAATGAAATCCAGTTTATAAACACAAAAGAAGGGTTTAATTTTAATCTCATTCTACTTTCACATTTCCAAAACAACATTGGCTTGGATTTTGCTACTCCAGATGTACACCGATACAAATGGGAGAAGAATCAGAGTCACTGTTTCTTTTCAGAGTGACAATGGCTGCTCTGGAAACTTAAAATTTTTGACACGTGTGTTTTGAGTCACTTCCTCATCATAAGCACTGCAGAGGAATTATGAAAATATTAAATTACATGAAAACAAACAACTACAGGTTCCCTAAAATGACCTCACATATATAAAATGGGGAAATATCTTGGCAAAGCAGAAGCTACTGCTGCTGGAGAGTGGTCAAATTTTGTCATTTTCCTTCTGGAGTACGGCTTTAAAAGAACATGCTTTAGTGCACAGATGTTGTACGCTGTCTTTTAAAATCTGCACTGGCTAATTTCAGTACCTAGAGGTATCATTACACAAACTTTGCTCTTTTTATTTTTTCCTACATGCAAAAAAATAAAGAGGAAATCTACATCATCAAAATCTGTCTAAAAATTAACAAGGAATTCTGATCACCCTTAGATTTCAGAAGCTGAGCTCTGCTATACTCTGATACCACACGTTTGATATATGACTTGACTTTTTTTTTCCAATCTAGCAAAAGGATGTCTTCGTTTATAACACAGAATGATATATGCAACAAAAGCTTTACGTAAGTTTGCTCACTCGGGGCAATATACCATTTCACTGATTTATATTATCACAGATGGGAGTACATACATTTCATTTAAACCCCAAATTACCATGTTTGAAGGGGAGGGGAAGAGGAGCAGACAAAGTTCCATAAAGCCAGTGGTATTTGTATATTCATTCTCAATTTCCTTTAGCACAGAAACAGTATTACCTTTTATTTCTCCAAAGTTCCCTGATCCCATGGCAAGAAGCTTGTCTTTCCAGTCCTTTGATAGTAGCTTTTCAATACTGGGAGTTTCTGAGTGAAGGGGGGGAAAAAAAATGTAAGCAAATCAACATGACTGTCTCCACAATAGAACTCATTAAAAGTCTATCTGCTAAAAATAAGGCCAACCCTATTCTGGGCCCCAGTTCATAATGACTTCATCAACAAACTGATAAGAGGGGAGGGAAGAGAAAAAAAAAAAAAAAAGAATGTGTTTTGTCACCTGCTGTTTCAAAACCATTAGCTTTTTCCTCTAGTGGAACAAAGCTCCGGTAATTCTGTATGACAATGGGGCACATATAAACCTGCAGTTCATTGTTTTTCAATTTGGTGAACAAGTTGCTGCCTATAATGGATGCCTGTCAGTTTCTGGGTGTTAGTCTGCAGTCAAAAAATAATTATGTTGATAAAATGCGGAGTAAAGAGACAGAGACAGAGAAAGAGAGAGAGAAGCAAAGAATTAGGTCCTAAATCTGCTACATGTAATTATATCCCTCTGAGCCTTTACAATTACATCCACTTTATAATGTGTGTTTAAACATCGTGTGGTGGTAAGCATACTGTGGAAAGATTTTTCCGGTAACACGCACATTATAAATAATAATAAAAAGTTGGGTATGAAAAAAGCCTTAAAAGACTGCAAAATCCAGAGGGAGAAAAGGCATTGCTTAGAATGGAAACCCATTATTTGCTCATTTCAGATTCTATCACTTCCTTTAAAAATAAAATAAAATAAAATATATTTGTTCAGTATTTTCAGAAAAAATGCAGCGAGGGTGTGGATGGGTCTGATATTTATGTCTATAACTCTTGTGTTCTGACCTCTTTTTGTGTAGAATTTTAATGCATAAGTAAATATAAATGCTAATAAAATTCAGAGAACATTAAACTCAATTCCAAACAATGTAATTGTATATTCTTGTCAGCATTTAGATGGGTACACAATTACAATAGCTTTCAATCCCACGATTAGCATTGCATTCAGTTAGAAAATGGAGTGTACTAAAAGATAAGTGTCCCAGTATGTGCCATCTAAATAACAATACCCACACTTATTATCTGGATCTAAGACATATACTGCTATTCTCCACATTTGTGTTTATGTGTATTTGTATTTGTTCAGGCATTTGTTTACCCCCTACCAGGAGCATAAAGGGAGTACATGTTAACTTATCAAAG
This sequence comes from Lepidothrix coronata, assembly GCF_001604755.1. Lineage (NCBI taxonomy): Eukaryota > Metazoa > Chordata > Aves > Passeriformes > Pipridae > Lepidothrix > Lepidothrix coronata. Next base: position 9,560,215 of record NW_016690190.1, read on the forward strand.
GGACCGTCTGGCCTAGAGACCATACAATTATTAGCAACTGGTTAATTTTCCCCACAGTAAAAACCATTACGAGCAACCTTCATTATCTCGTTTGGGCTAATTCCGCCTCCTTTCTTGAAGCCCCAACTTGAAGCTCGGAGGCGCTGCGGTTCCTCGGGGCGGCTCCGCCGGTCGCGCTCTCCCCGCCAAGCCCCGCAGAGCCCCCGCCGCTCCCGAGGGGCTGAGCGAGCCCGGGGCTCCCCTCCAACCAGCCACCCGCAGTGCAGTGTCAGTGCCTGAGGAACCACAGCGACACGGGCACAGGGATGCCCCTCCTGCATCTCGCATCACCCCCGCCGCTGCCTCGCACTCGGGTGTGCGCCGACAGGCAGACAGACGGACGGACAGTCAAGACGCGCGCCGGGCAAAGCCCCACGCCTGCATCCCGCCGGGAGCGTAGCGACAAGCTACGGATCCCAGCGAACAGCACAGGAGGGTATTTTGTTCCGTGACATTTTTATTCGCGCTGCGGCACCCCGATCTCCTCCCGTGCGCCCGCGGGCAGGGCCGCTCCCTGCGCTGATCCCCGGGCTCGCCCGAGTGCGATTTTTCTGACAGAATCCCTAAAAGCGCCATGAAATCCTAAGGAGGCGGGCGGGAGACGCTGCCGTGCAGAGCAGGGTCCGTGCCGGGGCTGCTGCCGCCGGGCTCCGGGCACTTGCGCAGCTACTGCTGAAGTTTGTCCGCCCCCTCGAAGCACCCACGAAGGAAACCATTTCCCCAGTGTGAATAGGTCAGATAAACGCCGCCACTTTTTTTCCCCCTCCCTTTAATATTTTTTTTTATTATTCCCCTGTGCTTTTCTAAAAACTCTGGAGCAGCGTGTAAACAGGCCGGAGCAAATGCGGTATTTGCGGCGGAGGGCTGTCAGTCATTAAAAGCCAACAAACCTTTGCAAAGCAGGAATGCGGCAATAGGGATCCATTGTGAGCTGACAATGGGCTCCAGAGCCTCCAGGCACTAAAAGCAGCCCGCCTTACTTTTAAGTCCATTGTCAGCAAAGTCCACGACAAAGCTTTTCCCCTGCAGCTAGACAAAATATTCGCCGCGGTGCGCTCGTAAAGAAACACAAGTCTTCTGTCTAACTTGCCGCCTTAAAGCTACAGTAGCCGCTCGCCGGGGCTGCCAGGGCCCCGCTGCCTCCCTCCCTACCTCCCGGTTTCCCTGCCTTGCCTCCCGGTTTCCCTGCCCGCCGCCCCCCGCCCCGCCCCTCCCCGCGGCCCCGAGTCACCGCTGCAGCCGCTCCGGGAGCGGCGCCGGGACGGGCCCGGTGTGACTTCCCCGGGGGGAGGGAGTTTGCGCTTTGTCGGTGAAATCCCGAGTGCCGGAGTCCCGTCCCCCCCCGCCCCCGCCGGAGGGCTCGTGTTACAAACGAGTATCCCCCGCAACCCGACTCCGCCGGTGATTCCGGGAGAGCCGCGGACAAACAAGCGGGGGAATAATGAATGCGGTGGACGGCCATGTATCAATGACTGGATTTCTGCGAGAATGGTAAAGATCTCAGTAGGAAATCATGATTAGAGATGTGAAAGGCCAAATGGCAAAATCCCAATAGTAACAATGCATCTGTTCATTAATGTGTGAATATGAGTAATATGAAAATTTAACACAATTATAAGCCCCCTCAGCAATCCTGATGGCATAAAATAGATTGTGGTGATCTAATCAGCGTTTCCCCTGTTGAAATACTGTATGTTAACTATTCAAAATAATATTATATAGATTTTTTTTCCCCTTAAAAACCCCCAAGCAATCATACTAAATTGATGTCCTAACTTAGTTTCAAACCTCTCTTGACTTGAACTGCAATTTTTACATAAGGCACTTCAACAGAATTTTGATACAGAATCAGCAAATAATCGTCCTTCTGCTGATACTTAAAAAGAACTTTAATTCTGAAAGACAATAGCTTCCCCACCCCTATAGCTTTATGGAGCTAAAGAGCTAAATTAAATTACAGCTTGTTTAATTCTATTATATACCGTGTTAACATATTGTACTTACATAAAATATGCTATTCATATACTCAACCTATCACATTTCAGTAACTGCTTGTGAAATACATTATGCACCATATCTTGGAAAGAAACATTTATTATGTCATTTATGTACCCCATTAAAAAAAGATTTGAAATTTACACATCTTAAATAAAAATAACTGTTTAAAAGGTTACGACTGTAGAGGTTTCATGAATTATACAGAAACAAAGTCATCCTTTGTTCAGCTTTTTTTAGACTTGGTTGGGAAGATGATGCTCTCAAATTATGAAAAGAAATAAACGCTGTATCTTGTTTGCAAAGCACACGTTCTCTGGATTCATTAGAAAGTCAGTAAAACTTTTAATGCTTGCACATATAATGTGCAGCTTGAAACTGGGAAAAGGGGACCAGCACACAGGAACTGCTACTCCTGATCCCTACTCCAACAGCTACTCTCCTCTTGGATTCCACAAAACAATGTTTCTACATCCAAAAACTGAGCTATGTTCCAACAGATTTTGGATATGCATCAGGACAGCTATGTATCACAATAATCTGTATTTCCAAAAAGCTTCACATGATGTTTTGAGTAGCATGATTATTCATAGTGCCTCCTAATTCCACCTTTGAGAAGAACTCAGAATTAGCCCCTTGCTGCCTTCTGAGCCCCACTTGAGCTAAGAATTCCCCTATATCCTATCTGCAGTGTTGGTCCTACAGCACACAATAAAACAATTCCAAGTCTATCCACAACACAATAGGAATAGGTCTACAATAGTTGTTCACTGGTTGTTTGTGAACAGTAATACTGTTTGGGAAACATTTTTGTTCCAGACACAACTATGAAAAGTGTTAAATGTTGTAGAGGACGATTATGGATAGGGCACCAAAGATAAGGACTGAGATGGAAAGAAGAACAGGATTCATTAAGTAAATGTTGGCGAAGAGGAGCCTGACTGAATCAACAGAGATAGAAATTAACCCACAAAAAATGATTTCTGCTGTCTCTATTCAACACATTTATCAGTCATTAGCTCTTTCTAGAGATACTTATGGCACATTTTGTTTTTTTTCTTTCACCCTTGCCTCTGTTGCTTGCATATGCTTCTCCACATCACTGCGTATGGCAATACCCACTGGTGAGTGGCCCTCTGCCCGTGCCAGCAGCACACTGGCTCCTCGGTGCCCCCGGCCCCGCCGCTCTCCCTCCGTGACAAGCACCACCGAGTCTGACTCCCTCATCTACAACAATGAGACTTGGAGACGGATGCCAGCAGCCAGTAATTCTCACACAGGCCTTCGTCACATGGAATTAAACCACTTCCTCGGTGGTACAGGAGTCCCACGTTCACTGCTGTGAGCTGCACATGGGTACACGTGTGCACTGATCTGTACACATTGGGCACACATGCACAGAATGGCTCTAACACTACTGGAGAGCAAAACACCTAAGTAAATTAACATTAAATTTAGTCTAACTTTTTGTATGCTAACAAGCATGCCACTGCCCTTCTATTTCTGTATTTGATGTCTAAGTATAGCTTCATCGACTTATTTGATAAAAGACCTGAAGTTTTCACACCAGGAAAGCAGTGGTTTTGTTTCCACTTACAAAGCCATAGTAAGAGGAAGGCACCATTTTTATCACCGTCTATTAGACTTCTATTGAATTTAGTCTACTTCCAGAAGTTGTGTTAATTTTTTTCAAGCACTGTAACTCCCCTTTGGGAGTGACCGAATGCTACTCTCAATTCAGTGGCAGTGCAGATGCACATGTGTGTACCTGAACCTGCCTCGGCAGCCTTCCAGAAACACAGTCCCACAGTACAGCACTCCCTTCAGGCCTAGCCTCTCCAGTAGCTCTTTTCAATCCATGCTGTAAGGTCACAGTCCTAGAAATCCACTTAGAAAAGCTTAAAACGGTCTTCAGTGCCAAATCTCCATTACCTCTTTCTGCTCCTGCTGATTATTTACTAAAAGCAAACTTCTTTTTCATGCGGCTGCCTGCTTCCAAAGAAAGGTATGCAATTCCATCAGGCTGTAAGGTGACGGATGGGAGCTCTCCATGAGGCACATCCAGAAGAGCCATATTTGAAGAGGAAACAGGAGAGAAAGCTGTGATGTTATAAAGAAGACACAACTAGGATAATAGGGAAGAGGCTGACGTAAGCTGACCACAAGTGAGAGGAGCAGTGTGAGTCCTGGAGCCTCTCACTAGCGTGGTGTCTGGTTGTCCAAGCATAGGTGCCCTCCCAAGGAGATGCCCAAAGTGTTCCCTCCTTTTTAACTACAGGGAACAGACCTTGTCCTGGGCTGAAAGAGAGACACTCCTCAGAACAAAGTAAAAGAAAGATGTTTGGCCTCGGAGAGGATGATGACATGAAGCATAGCTGAGTGGAGAGAAGCCAAGAGTTGCTCAATACCCAGCCAGACCACCAGACATTTCCTGCCAACACGTGTCATTCCTAGAGGAAGGAGTATTTGGTCAGCACAAACGATCATGAATAAACTTTAGCATCGGCTTATATACCTTGCACTTCTGGCAGGCACCTTCCCTTATATTATGAAAGAGCTGGCAAATACTGAGCTGGCATCCATTATTCACCCTTTTCTTTTGCTACGGTCATAAATACATTACACCTGTCAGCCACAGTTCCACTTAGTGTTTCTACAACTCTCACCTATCAACATGCCACCCCACTGGCACTCTGTTTTGTGTTCATGTACCACAACAAACCCTTTCTGGTTTAAATCAGGAAACAAGATTAAGGGCAGATTTCCACTCTTTCTTTAAAAGAGCAGACAAGTATATAGAGAGACACGAGAAATGTCTCTTTTTATGCACCCATTTTTTATTATGAAGGTCTTACCCATACAAAATCAGAAACAATTTTCATAGCAAAGAAAATAAAGCAACTATTATGAAGAAATGGTTGGTATCAGCAGGTTACATAGACATACAGCATCTGCATACACATATGGTTCTCCATCAACAGAATCATGCTTTTAGGGAACTACTTGCAGCTAGGCAAGACACTATGAATCATGAGCAGGCACAACACAGAATGTATTTAAATTTGGAAATCAAAGACCACACAACATACATTTTTCTCTTGCCTTCCAGGAACTACTACAATTTTTCACCAGTCTAAAAGCATTTTAAACTTTTGGAGCAGACACTAGGAAACACCTCTATAAATGTAAATATTGTTCAAATGTAGGACATGGTTGCTCAGGCGTGATAAGCAAAAATATGGTGCTGAGTACAATACTACCTGGGGCTTCTCTGACTGGACAGAAAGTAGTGTGCTTTTGGGGTTTTGGTGGGGTTTTTTTTACACATAAAATGTTTTTTAGTCTTTGGGCACAAACTCACAGAGCTGAGCAGAACACTCACGTTTCGATATTGGGAAGCTGTGGTGCTCTGGCCAGCACATCATAGTATGACTCTTACTACATCACTCCATCACAACCACTGTGCAGAAAACAGCTGGGCTACATATGTCCATGGGTGGCTTCCAAGCCTACTAAAAAAGCTCCCTTCCCTGGCAGGGATAACCAGCCTTCCTGCTCTTGGAATCTCTAGTCCCATTCTGGCCACGTGATAGCTCCCATAGCATTTTACTGCAGAAGACAAAACCAACTTCTGTATCCACAGATGATCGATGTGGATATCATAGTGAACGATGACACCAAGTTACCATCGCATTCTTGTTGCACATACCTGCATAATTTTGTGTATGTTTAATAACACAAGAGTTGTTTTCAGGTTGCTTGCTCTCTTTTGCAATACCCATCATGCTGCATTAGTGAAGTAAATGCTATACAAATGATAAGACATTTTTATTGTGATTTCTGGCACAAGAGTTCTGCTTTTTGTGCTAAAAATAATAATTCACATAGCCAGAAAAGATTCCATAGCACCATAATTAAATTATTCAAGCTTTTAACATCCAAATCAGTAATCTATGAATGCCACCAGAAACATGATTTTACTCTATCTACAAATATACAAAGCAGTTATTTTTACAACTGCTTAGCAATGCCTACTGCTAGTCTTACCAGAAAGTTACCTAAAACCACAAGGACATTTATTAGGAAGAAAAGGTTAGTCTTCAGATACACTAAACTACCAGTGTTGAACTAATTATCCCTTAGGATGTAAGTAAGGAGCCTCCAAATGACGGCACAAGGCAGGAACACATGGCTGAGCAGGACAGGGGGAGGGCATAGGAACTTCTTAAGCTAGGTTTAAGGCCAAAGCCAGCATCTCGTTCAACTACACCCTCAGGAACAGTCAGGCTATTGTCTGAAATTTTTACAGTTTCCATCACCTGAATGCCCTGGCAGTCGCTCCGTCAGCTGTGTATTTTTTAGGCCTCGTTTCAATGAATGGTCACCTACTGCAGGAGCAGTGTCATACTCCAGATATGACACGTACAATGCAAAGAAATCAAGCCTGTCATGTTATACCTCCTGCCAGTCCTTCAGCCTCCCTGCAGGAGGGTCTGGGCTCATAGCTGGGGCAATAGCTGAGATCTTCTCGGCGTCCACCCTCTTTATTGATATACAGCTTTGGGACAGAACCAGCTTCCAGAATGTGACAATTTAGGTATTTCTAAAAGTCTGTATGTTATACACTATTCTGGACTGATGATGTCTACGTCAATAAAATGTCCCCATAGCCCTTCTGAGGCCATCATACCCGACAAAACCACCTCTCACGAGCACAGCGCTGAGCCAGGGAACGAGCCTGCAATCTCCACTCTCACCTCAGAACAACAGGGAATTCCAGCTCAATCTCTGTTATTTCCAACACACTAACTTGTAGAGTGCATATTTCATTGCCTTACCTACCTTAGAGACAATGGACTACATCAAGGCTACTAAGTGTCCAGTGATTACCCTCCAAAACACAAAAATCCAGGGTTGCAAACTGCTGTATGATAATTTCCACCTCTTCCCCTGTTGTGGGGGTGGAATTTATATTTGTGTCTCAGGGCAGCTGGGCAGTGGTGTGCTCTTCTCACACCTCCATTACTCTGGCCTTCCACATCAAACCTGGAGCCACTGCTGGGTGCCTCAGATTTATATGGAGATGGGGTTGCATTACTTGCAGGACGCCCCCAAAACCGCTAAAGCTTAATTATTCTGAAGAAACTCTGGAACAGCATAGTTTGTACTCACTGCTCGGTTACTCTCCATCCAAATCCTTGTCCTTGAAATACGTAGTAGGATATGGCCAGTTCAAGGATCGATTCAATCTCTGCCTTTCCCGTTTCCGCAGCAAAGCAACTGTGTCCCCCAGAGAAGGGCACACTGAAGGCACTGTGAATGGCACTGGATGCCATGCACAGGACAATACATCTTTTGTCACTGAAATTCGTTGGGACTCAGTGCTTTGGATTCCCAAAGGCATTCAGGAGCATAAATCTCATTCTGGAAAGGAATTAGGCTCCGACTGCCTTTGGAGATCCAGGCCAGTGAGCTGGCCGAAAAGAGACGACCACAAACACATTCTGCCAAATGTGGCATTTCACTGGCACAACTGCTGCTGGAACGTCTTTTGCAGCATACACAGTATTTAGGATGGTCCCAACTCCCTGCCACCACCTACCAATCTTCTTCATCCCTAATTAAATTAACATATAAGAATGTAGCAAGATATTTAACCTTACCAAACTTAAAAAAGGAAAAGAAGTTAAATTTTTTGCATGTTCCCTGTACTTTACTGATATTTAAAAAATAAATTAATATGGTAAACATACTAATTCACTTTCAACTCCTGAGAAGCAACCTTCTCCTTTTTCATTGATGTTACACCAGTAGGAATCCTTATGAAAAGAAGGGCAACAGTGAAATAAGAAAAACCCTCCGCTATGCATGAAAAAAGAGAATTTTGTCTTAAACTGTCTTCTTCGAGTTTCTAATGTCTCTTTAATTCCTGGCATCTCTAAATGAAAGAAGGAATTGATTTTCTCAGGAGTGGCCCACCCAGCAAAAAACCCTGTGTCAGTTGACAGAAGGAGGCACTATACCAAACCTGAGCTCCACTGAAATTCTGAAACCACAAAGATGTTTTAATATTTCCAGAGACTATTTCAAGAGTAACAACATAAAAACAGAGACATCTGGAATTAAATACCATTAAATTTCACTTCAGTTTTGTTTTTCTGTCTCAGCTGGACAGAGATACTCCACTGAAATACATATTCCCCTGAAATACATTTATGTATTAGTGCTACCAACAGAGCCAGTTTCTAATTAAAGGGCCATAATATCTTGTTAATATTAACAGAGGACGATGTTTTTGGTCTGCTAATTTTTTACATCTTCAGCACATCCTTATTAAGCAAGAGGGATTAAAAAAAAAACCATTCAATGAGATGACTATACACTAACTTTTTATGGGTATTGACACATCATGAGGGATATTCCGTGGTTTATCCTTTGACAGAGAAGATCTTTTGTGCTGATCTATCTCATTTTAAGTAATTAAATGCTTTCTTGAAAAAAACCTAAAACAAAACCCCAAGAGAGCCAAAAGATATATAATCTAAATAACCATAAAACATAAATCGAGAGCTACAGTGTTTGGCTAGAATTTCAAGGAAATCCTTCTGAAGTTCAACCACTCCACGTCTCAAATCCTAAATTCAACAGCAACAATGTAACCCTTCTCATACAGTTACTATAGCATTTTTATCTGAAAATCTCAGAGCAACTTAAAAATGGAAAAAAAATGACTCCTGAAGTGCTTGTAATTTTTCTCAAAATTAAAAACATGAGGACTGTATGTGATGAAGCTGAGGAAACCATTTTCTACATAGCCTGTCTTTCAACCCTGGCCACAGCCACTATTTCCCACCACCAAAAAACAGGCAGCTCCAGCCTCCAGATGATGGGCTGGAAATGGAGCTGTTGATCCCTGGGGCTCCTCACCCTTCTTTACACCCTGCCTTGACAAAGAGGGAAGAGGAGCCTTCTTTGCCAGTGCAAGAGAGGAATAAAAAGAAATAAAAAAAAAGAAAAAAAGAAAGTGAAACAAGCACTCTTGTCACAAAGCCACAACTTCTGCTGTTGAGGTCTGGGGTTATTTTGGGTTAACTACCACTGCTTTCAGACCCACATGGCTCCATTCCCCTCTCCCGGTGCTCCTGGGTACTCTGGGCTCCCCTGGTGCCCGTCCCGGGGAGTGCTGGAGTGCAGAGCCGGCGGTGCCAGAGCCTCACTTCCGAATGGAAGCCAGGAAATGTCCTGCTTGCAGCTGCGCCAAAGCGCTTGTTACCGAACTAATCATCAGCTTCCACCCTCCTCCCCCACCCTGGTTGTTTTTGGTGGTTTTTTTTGTGGTTGGTTTTTTTTTTTTTTTTGACAGCTGTCTTCCTATCTTCCCAACAGGTGCTATTAGGGCCTGAACAATAGCGAAGGCTTTTAAGCCACTGCTGTTGACAAGTGAAAAGGAACAACAAATGGCTCAGTAGTGCTCTTCTCCCAGGGTCACTCAACCAATGGTAATAGTTATTATTTTTATTTATTAGCTCTGTGGCACTGTCCTCCATTGTACCTCCTCCAAACTCCCCTTTCCGTGACAGCAGAGGAGCTTTTTAACTTTTAATAAAAATGGGCGAGCGCTTAGCTCCTGAGCTGGCTCTTTCTGCAAAGTGCACAGCTAATGAATGTTGTCCATTTAGATCTGGATAATTTATGATGTCAGCGGAGCGGAGGTGGGGAGGGCTGGATCCAGATATGGCCATTAGTTACACTGCCAGGAGTGACAACGAGGTACGGGGAGGTGGAAGTCGGGCAGAAAGAAGAGGTTCCCTCACCCCATATTTGGGGTTTTTTTTTTGCAGGATAATTAGGAGGTTAGGAGGTAAATAAGACATTTGAGGTTGATGTAATTTTTCTTTACCCTTCTTAGTGCTTTGCTGACCATATTATAGTCCTCTTCAGAGAACAATGGCAGGTGGAAGAAAAGTTAATTTTCCCTTAAATGAAGGGAAAATTACTGCACTCATTTAAACGATCTGCTCAGACCTTCTACTGCTAGGGGGAAAAATTGTGGCAAAATGTTTTCTGATCCTAATAATGAATACACGCATTCATATCCATATATTTACTAGTTGATGTTACTCAGTTAAACTGTATATAACAGATAAGCTCTATCAAATGCAAACCCTGTGTTGCCACTGTCCTGGCAAATGAGGTAAATATGAAGGCAAATCAAGCAATTCCATGTCCAAACAAAATCAGTAAACCAGCAAGTAAGTCCCCTAGAAGTGCACATGCACTTGAAAGTTGAAAATACAAAGCTAAACTCCATGAAAATATTGACATACTGTGGAACTGGTTGGTTTGGGTCACATGTTATCAATCAGACTGAGGTATGAGTATGCAGATATTCTGATCATCTGGACCTATTTATTTAAAATATAAGTTGACATAATTGTGTAGTGAAAGGGCTACAGACATGAAATTGTTGGTGTACTTCCTAGAGTAAAGGTGTAATTTGAATCTAATGATAACATGGAAAGAACCATAAAATACTTACCTGGGATGTTAATAAAACCAGTAAGAAGATTTAAAAAATTGAAAAAAAAACCTGAAAAGGATATCCCCCTGAAACAACAAAAAAAATCCCACATAGTAGGCCCAGATTTCTCTTCTCTTTCAAAATATGACAGACTGTTTTACCACTGGAAGTGAGAATTAAAGCACATACGCCTGATGCTAAACAATTACACATCCTGAACTCCTCTTGCACAACATATGTGAACACAAAATCTCAATCATCGATTGCCAGATGCCAGAAAGACAGGAACAATAATAATAATAAAAAAAAAGGTACACTATAAATCAAAGCTTCTGAAGTGCAGGTAGTTTCACAGTAAATCAGAGTCCTATTTGTGAAGTAAATGATATTTGCATGAAATCATTATGTCAAATTAAGTAGAAATTACTAAGGCTAATGTCACCCTTGGACTTGCCTAAAATAATCTTCCAAGATTTGTACACAGGCTTCTCCACTGAAGTACAGCATTCCATCTGCCTTGACAACTTGTTCTGTTTGTTCTCACTTGTCTCCATTCATGGATTTCTTGGACTCTGTTATTTTCAGCGTAAATAAGGAGAGGAAATACATCGGGTTTCCTTTGGATCTAGCATTTTTCTTTCTGAGTTAGGGAATAACATCGAGATACACGGGTGGTTCAGCCATGTAACAGCTGTGACAGGTAATCCCCAAATAAGCGAAGAGAAATCAGAGAAAGTCTATTATGCATAGCTCTTTAACATAATAGTTCTAGACAAGGGGAAAGGAAAGTCAGAAGGTAAAGGCAGGGAAGTCAAAGAGGGGAAAAGAGATGAGAGACAAAGGAAACAATGCTGAGAACAAGGAAAGAACAAGAGTAAGAAAGGGGACTCATTTGTCAAATCCAAAACGTACTTATATTACACAATGCACTGGAGGAGTAGGAGAGTCAGGGCAAAACTGCAGCCACTCTCTGGCTATTGAAAACGGTCACAGGCAGGGAGCTCCCCCATTCCCCAGCCATCCAACAGATAACTGCAGCAGCCCGGGCAAAGGTGAAAGAGCTGTAACATGAACTTCTGCTATGAGAAAAGACAAATGATTTAGACTGAAGCATAAGCTATGACTTCAAATTATTGCCAGCACTCTAAAGAGGAAACATCTTTTTTATCAGAGAGGAATCTTACTCATACCCTGCAGTAGGACTTTTTCAGACTACTTTAGAAAAGTTAGACTTCCTTCGTTCACCTCAGGATAAAACTTCCTCTGCAAATAGTTGTCCAGATGCACAAGAAGGATCATCTGCATTTAGGATGGCTTTATGAATCACCAAGGACCAATGAGGTGAATGCAGGACAGGAACAGAATACCTTCCCAAGAATTAAGGTCATTCACTGGGCAGCTCTTTACACAATGATGACAATCAAGAGGCACTACATTCTTCCTGGTAAAAAAAACAGAGACCCCAGAAATACAGAGAATGTCAACATTTCCTCTGACAAATTTAATTTAAAGCAAGTAACAACAAATCCCCTCACCTCTCTGCTACCCATCTCATCAATGGCCACCCAGAGTTAGCCTTCTCCCACTGTGTCCGACAAACCTTGTCCTTGTCACTCTGGGACCTAATTTGCATCACCAAAAAACAAGAGAGGAGTAGCTGTACTCATCCTCACAGACTTCTCAAACTACCTATTTGAGAAGGCCTGCCCTAGTCCTTGGGGATGAATGAAATGAAGTCTTTCTCATAAATGGAATCTACTCCTTTTTGCAATTCCAAAGCATTCACCTGTACAGCCCTAATAAGATCAGTGAAGGGGAAGCTTAAAATGAATTGAAGCAGGGTGAAGAAGTTCAGATGAAGAAAAAACCACTTTGAAGGGATCACCTTCTCTGCAACACCCGTAGTTCAGGATCCTGTTCATTCATCGCTTCTTAGGTGTGGTGGGAAGAGACATCTGGATTCTGCTGTGAATGGGCAGAAGCTGCACTTTGTTTGATCACACAGAAACCTGTTCCAGTGATTTTCATATTTTTGTTCCCATCTTGATTATTTCTACTTTCCACAGTTACAAAAGGAAAAAGGCATCTTCTGAAAAAGCTCTGACTGGTACAGAAAGGTGCCTCTCCTAAGACTCTGGCCTCATATTAAAACCCCTCACAATTGCACCACATCTACCTGTTGAAAGAAAAACAAAACACAAACTTCCCTCTATGACTGTGATCTCAAGCACTGATTAGGCTATAACTGATTAAAGGACTAGTAAATAGGGATCATAACTCATGATCTGAGAATTAGAGAGACAAACCTTTATAAGGAGCTGGAACCATACTCAGGATTGCAATCTTGCAAGACCTGAAAATGATCTTCCTGACAGTAAAAGTGGGTGCTTTTTGAGAGTAACAGCTCCTTCAAATAAAGATCAAATCTGTAAATGAAGAGCAAATTGGACAAAAACCAGATCTGTGAAAGAACCCAAAGAGGAGATCTGTGCAGCTCTACTGCTGGGATTCCTGGCTCTGATTTGTTGTGCCTTTGTGGGCTAATTCTGAACATTAATTCAAACCATCTCAAAGTCCTCAAGAAACTCAGCTAAATTTTAATGTTTGCATAGAAATCACTTCAGTCAGATAACTGCTAGTGAGGCTGTGAAAAAAAGAAATCAATTCAAGTCTAATATCAACCGCACCTCAATTTTAACATTGACACATCTAATGTTATTGAACTCTGTCTGAATAATAATACTGTTATCAAATCTTTACATGCAACCATATCTTTTGTGATTTAATTTTGTGACTAACACTGACCTCTCGTGTATGGTACCTACCTTTCTTTCCAGACACAGTGCTCAACAATAAGCAGTTTACACAGAGATTTATTTTGTATCTAGTAAGACATGTCTGGAAAAAGAACTACATGTAATTCAGCTTTTCTTTTCTTTTTCAACACTGAGATAAAACTAGGGTCGAGACTGAAATATTTTCTTTTAAGCCCACCTCTCTCTGAATAAGATAGAGAAGTCTTTGAATAAACATATATAAATGTTTCTCTGGTAATGCAGATGTGAAGGAGAGCCATACATGTGAGTATGCCAAGCACAGAAAATGACCCAGAGTCAATACCAAAAGTGGTGGGGTGAAACAGAGGGATGTGGGGCTCCTGTGGAGTGAGGCAAATGACAAGGGCAAATTCCCAGATTTCTTGAGAACAGGGTGTCTGGGAAGGTGGGGTGTGGAGTAATTGCAGAATGGTGTAACAGGGAATTTAATAGATCAGAAAAGGCTGAATAGGATAACAGGCCCATTGTTCAGAAAGTTCTCTTTTGTGACCAGGCTTTAAGAGAATGCCAGAGCAACAAATGACTTAATCCTGGGGGGATGCTATGGTGTAAATGAAAGCAGTCTATACCTTGAAAGCCGATGGAATAAATTTCTGTATCACATAACCACACTGATGACTGCAGCTTTCAGCAAAGTCTTAAGAGTTGCGACTGGCAAAAACCTCACAGTCATGCCCTCCCATGTCCCCCTTTCCCTCTTCCATGGCATTTTCCAATGCACTTGGGGGGCAAATGGGGGAATAAGTCACATAAACGACAGAGAGACATGGTCAAATAGCACAGAAAATACAATGGTCACAGGGGAGAACAGAAGAGAAATGAAGAATTCTTCTGTGCTGGCTTCCTTTCTCTCCTATGTTCTAACCACTGAGCTAAGCTTAGAGCCCCTCCTGGTTATATGAACGCAGCCATTAAGCACTATTAAGCACTACACCACCAATTTACACAGCTTCCTGCTCCCTCACTAAAGAAATGGAAGTGTCTTAATAGACACTTGGGTGTAAAATGGAGGCTCACCTTCCAAGTATCTCACAGAGCACTGTGTGTCTTTTACATTCGCTCATGTATTTCTTGAGCCCTATTAAAGCAGATGATGGAGCTGGAGGGTCCCATCTAATGCTTGGGACATCAAAGACAGCATCTTTCTAGTTACTTTAGCACAAGCTGAATTAAGAATACAGAAAAGGCAAATTTAAAACATAAAGGTCACACTCTAGGGCATAATATAGAGTATGTTATGCATATCCTTGCAAGGATGGAAGAATAGGCAGTGGAATATGGAACACTTAAAACTGGCACCATCAGTCCTTGCTTTATATATAAGAGACAGGATATTATTTATTTTATGGCCCAGGGATTAAGGAATACAAAAAATGACTAGTTTTTTCGTAGAAAAGGTAAAAATATGCATTTCTCCATCAACTACAATTTCTTAACAGAAATAATAGATTCCTGTTTTAAAAAAATAATCTCGATCTCATTCTAACTCAGGCAGAAAAGGGAAATGCATAAATGTAATGCAGCAATCCCCAAATCGAAGTTTTTCCATAACTTTATGAAAGTTGGCCTCTAAGTTTTCGAATTCCTACTGCATCTAGATGGAGCCTATTAATTGGTTCTCAATTTGGCTACAGAAATTCTTCAATTCTGTGAAGCTTCTGAATGATATTCAATTTTAAAACAATTAATAGAGATAAATTACTCTGCCTTCCAAGAATTCAGAGCTGGAGAAGTATAGCTCAGCTGTGACTTGTGGTTTACTTGGTAAGCAGTCTGTTGCACATTTTATCCTTCTTCCCTCTCCTTTTGCCAGAGAAAAAAAGGGAGCACCGTAGGTGCATTGCTAGAGCACTCTGTACAAAAGCTAGGCTTCTGCAAAGCCCTGATCTGCCTTCAATTTAAACACTTGTTTCCATATATACTACAGATACTTCTTTATGAAGTTTAAAACATATAAAAGCAACTATTACCACTTTGAACATTTCTAACTCAGGAAAAAAATCAACGAATAAAAAGTTTCCTCCATTCTATTTAAATTACATTTGAGTAGTTCTCTGTGGGGCTACTACAAATTCCTTTAAGCCCACTAGTCTCTTAGCTACATTAAATTAATGATGCATCTCAAGCATTCACTCTTCTGCAGAAGAGTGCAGACTCTCCAGTCAGACACCTACAATTCACTAAATTGGAAACATTTACCTAAGGGAGACATCAGTGTGTTATCCTTGTAGACAATATTACATTGTAATGTAAAACACAGATAATATTTGGGAGAATTAAGAAGATGAGGTGTATGTTGAGTGGATTTTTCAATGTCAATAGGGATAGGCTTCAATGGACTCAGTGCAGTTCTCCTGACGACTAAACCACTCTAGTTTTGCCAGCATGTAGTGCTACGTCCTTCTTTATATTAACACCCCAAATACCCAAATTATTCCAAGAGTCCCTACTACAACACAATCCCCACTCCATACAATACTTCAATTAAGGCTGAGCTACATTAACTATGTTTATCAAAAAATATATATATTTCCATAATGCCCTTTTTTCTCCACTGTTATAACTCTTCACTCCCAAAGCTGTGTTTATAATGAGACGGTGTGGTGTATTTTCCATTAAAAGCCTTGGCAGGAGTTTCTGTAGTTTTTCTCATGTATCACAAGTTCAGTACTCTTTCTGCATTTGCTTCACAATAACCAGTCCATTTCCAAGTGATTAATTTTCTATTCTAAAACAATGCATTCCTTTCCCCTCTCATTTTGCTGGTGTGGGGTTTTTTTTTCCTCTTTTCTTACCAAAAGAAAAAAAATTCTTTTTCAATGACATCATGGTATAAAATTTTCAAAGCAGGTTTTAGCGGGAGATATGCAGATTGCTTTGAAAAGTTACCCTCATAAATAACAACAAAGTACTGAATTATCAAGGCTGTAACTCAGTCAAGAGGTGCTGTAACCATTTATATTATATGACCTCAGCAGAACCTCTTGATTGAATTGCAGCCTTTCATTAAATCGGGCACTCTGTATTATTTTCTCTGAACTAGAGTAAATCAGAATGGCAAAGAGATTAGCCCCCAAGCCCATCTCTTTGTGATATAGAGGCATATAATTTTTAACCATTACCTCGATTTTGTAACTTAAAAAGATTGTGCATAATCTACTGTGTGAAGAAATCCCTTCCCTCTGTAGGGAATGATGACATGACAAAAATAATACCGTGTAACCCAGGTACATTTAGAAATTATAAAGCTTGTAAGGGAGCAAGATCCTACTACTGAAAGCTAGAGAAAAGTAGGGGGGGAAAAAGAAGGGAAGAGAGAAACTGTAGATTCACAGCACTTTCATTCACAAAAAGCTGGAAACCAGAAGGGACTATTAGCTCATCTAAGCTCATCTTCTATATATATTACTGAATATTCATTATTTCATCAACCAAAATCAAACCTTCCTCTGATTTATTTCTAACTACCATTTTACTAGAAGAGAAACAGCTGGCCTCTGAGTCAGGACATTCCATAAATATCTCCCTGCTTTTACTGGAAAGTTGTGTGTGTAGGGATGAGGGTGGAGGGAATGGGGGTACTTGTAATACTCTCTCTGTTCATCTCCAGCTGGCTTATACAATGCTGCCTCCATAATGCGAGAGACAACCTCCGTACCAGCGGTTCTCAAACAAATCCATGACGACAAACGTCAACATCTTGGACCTTTTTATGGAGTGGGTCCATGCAGGAGCTCCTGTGCTTGTGCAAGTGGCCACCCCAGCGGGCCCATGGGAATCATTTCTCCAGAGAGCACTTCCAAGGCTGCTCGGCACGGGTTGGGAGCATGATCTGGGAGAACGCAGGTTTCCCCCACGGTTCACATCACGCATGGGAAGAAGAAGATGGCATTTTCCTCATCTGGCCATAACGTTTCACAACATGCTTCAGGTTTTCCCTATTGCTTGGACTTTGCCTCCTTTTCAAAGCCCCTGCGTTTAACTCGGTAAGAGAAAAGCTACAGTAAGTCCCTTTTCCTATTTTCTTATATTTGTGTAGCTGTTAGACATTTTGCAAAGGAGGGGAGTACCAGCCAGCCTTTCACAACAAAAGGGCTACTGTCACCGCGCCAGTCCCAGACATGGTGGAAACCAGCCCACAGGAAAAGGCCTGGCTCCAGTGTTAGGCCCCGGCCGAGTACAGTCACTGCATTCACTCAAATTGGCAACAGGTCTCAGTGTTCCTGGCTTTGAGCTGTGAACAAGGGTCGGGATTGAATAACCAATTATACAACCGCTGACTGAGTTTATCCAAGGTTTGCAAACTGCTATAATAGCCCAGTATTCACTGACTGTTTTATCCTTTTCCAGATATAGTGTCATATCTCCCCTTGTGCTCCATTTACATGTCACTTTATTACATACATCCATTAAAAAGGTTAATACAATGTCACAGTCAATGCCTAAATGTTGCCATTCAGTATCCTCGCCTTGCTCCCCGGTACATTTCACATCGGCACATTTCTTTCTCTCCCCCTCTCCCGCGCTCTCCTGCGCGCTTTGCTCACTCACACTCAAACACACACACACACACACACTCTCTTTCCTGCTGCAAGTTAAATCAATTTGCTGTCAAGAATACAGAACAGAGCATGAACAAAACGGTAGCCAAGAGTCAATAGAGTAAAAACTGCACGCTCCCTCAAGTTGCCGGTCACGGTGAGCGCATTGTGCTGCCAGTGACGGGAGTAACCTTTAAAACTCCGAAAGTTCAGATAATCACTTAAAATTGTAGACATTGTTGAGACTCCCTGAATCACCTGGGTCCCTTAAACTATCAGGAAAGTTCACTCATGAAAAAAAAAGCCTTTTGAATGGCTTTTCTTACTTTCGGGGATAAACGTTAAGCATACCAAAAATTGTTCTTCTCTGATTTTTAACACTTCCCAACTTGACCCCAACTACAACCCAGACGCGTAGGAGGCTGCAAAAGACTGAAAAAAATAGAACCAAATTCCTCTACATCTTCCTGTGAATGACTGATGGAGATCTTTCTTAAACTTGTAATTTTTTTTCTTTTGTATAGAAGTTTGTGTCTGAAAACAGCAAGAAAAGAAAATTACTAAACATTTTCTACAGGTTAACTTTTTGAGTTAAAGGTATTCCTCTTTTCTACTGCCCTATTAACACAAAATGGTGTGAGAAACCAAAAAGACGAAATTTTACCTTTTGATTTTATGCAATACAAATCACTGCTGTTTGCATATATGGTATCACCGGGATAAAGGTACAACTTTTAAGTTGAGCATTACAGCAGGGAACCTCCAATGATACCACAGCGAATCTACATTTATTTAAAAAAAAAATAAAACACAATTTCATTCCTGATCACAAAAACTGATTTTCATTCAACTTTTTGGCCTTCTACAGTTAGGAATAGGGCAGTTCAGAGAAAAGACTTTGATCCTGACAAGTAAAAAAACTTGAGGATAATCTTCATTCTCCCTCATTTTCATGGAGCTTGAGACTGTATCTTTTTGGTCCAGACTAAAACCACACCTACTTCTATGGCATGCCTGACCGTGAAAGTCAATGGACACAGACAAAATGTTTTCAAAAAGACTATTTCTGTGGAATCTAATTGTTTGTTTACTGATCATATCACAGTCAAGAAAGTGCACAAATATTTGAAAATCATCTAAACTGAGGGTTTTATCAACTTGGCACCATTATGACTGCAACAATGGAAAATGGAAGATTTTTCCCAATATGGCCCCATACAAAGGAACATAAATATACTATTCACCTAAATTGTACACTAGTCCTAAAGGGAAAAAACCCACTCAGTCAAGAGAAAGTAATTTAAAAACATGTTTTGGTTCACTTTTTAGAAAAACCTTCACACAGGTTTTGGCTATTATCTGTTTCCCCTCTGATGAGTGCTCAGGCTTCTAACACCAACCCCTTATACTTTCGCAGACCACTGCATGTGATGGTACCAAACTGTGCTGCAAGGAGCTTAAACCATCTTATTTCTTTGCTCCTTAGTTTGGAAAAGTTAGGGATATGTGAAGCATTGAGAAGCACTGTTAGGAGGAGCAGAGTAGCCCTAACACACTAAATGGAGAGATACCCAAACTTCACATAATTTCTTTGACTCAATGAAAAAAATCAAAATCTTCAAGAAGCTCCATTACTCAATTTAGGATTCCAAACAAGAAAATTATAGAAAAATCTATTTCCAATGAATCACTTTCCTATCTAAGGGCCTGTATGCAAAGTTCTTGCTTTTGTTCTTTTTGTTTTGTTTTTTTTTTTTTTTTTATGTCATGCCTTTTGAAACCTGCACAATGCAACTGCCCACTTTTGCATCATAAAAGATCCGTAGGCACCACATTGTTCAGCTATCAGTAATAGACTCTTGATTGAGTTGGACTCTGAATGACACACAGTAGCAGCAAATGATAAAAAAGAGAGACTGGAGAAAAACCCTCCCCTCAATTTACTCCTAAACCAATTATCTGCAAGCTATGTGCACCATGACATTGTATTAGAGACAAATTATATTAGCCCTGTTTATGAAAGCTATGGCAAGTTGTTATCCAGAAACGGGAATTACCTCTGAACAGAAGAGAGGAACTGGACAATTCTTTTGGCAGGTGGAGAGGCTGGTATTTTTCCTTCTGTTTCCTTCTCTTGTCTAATTATTCTGAAGAAAAAAACTCAGGGCTAAATTTTGTTACCTCAGTTTTTCAGAACTTGATAACCTGACTTAGTACTAATTTAACTAAGCCTGAAGGAAAGGAGCTTCAGAATTATTTAAGGAAAAACAACTCATCTGAGCCCCTCTGGAAAAGGACATTCTCCGAACCCTGACTTCTTTGTCCTGCTCATTCAAGCACAAAAAGGAGAAAATGGGGCTGGAATTTCTAAGGCCAAAACCAAAACAACAAAACAGGACATGATGCACCCTGGCAAGTTTACAAGCTTTCAGACAGGGAAGGATGCAAAACTGCATCATATTTGGACAAACACTTGCATGAAAGAAAGGCCTAACTTGGAAATATTGTTATAAAAATGCTCTCTTTTTTTCTGTTGGGAAAATCTGAAAGTGAAAATTCCCACCTATCACCCCTTCTGATTCACAAATCAGCACTCTGCAAGTGTCCACAGCTCTGGTCACCAAAAAAGACATTCCCAGATGTGCTGTTCTGCAGGAGGACATACAATCTTTTTAACATCATAATGTTACTTCAGCAATATTAGGATCTCATGCATAGAAGATGATAGTTTACAGCTCTGTAATGTACCTGCAGCAGTCC
Organism: Lepidothrix coronata; assembly: GCF_001604755.1. Classification (NCBI taxonomy): domain Eukaryota; kingdom Metazoa; phylum Chordata; class Aves; order Passeriformes; family Pipridae; genus Lepidothrix; species Lepidothrix coronata. Next base: position 9,580,908 of record NW_016690190.1, read on the forward strand.
AGCCTTCTGTATTTGGAGGAAACTGGTATTTCCTGAAAGATGCTGTGCCTCTCAAGTAGAAATGTTGTCTTACTGATTTGTGGAGTGGTGTTTTCATTCCACTGTTAGATGGCTTCTTGCAAACACTTCAGTTATATGTTACTTAGAAAGAAGATACAGTACAATACTGTACTGCTAACTAATATTTTTGTCTCAGACCTCAAAGAATCTCTTCTGAACAACGAAAATGCACCATTCAGGATTCAGGGATTAGAACACTAATCTACAAATGTTATTAGCTCAGTCTGTCCCACAGTCCACAGACCCTGAGTGACAAACACTCCAGTGAGTAATCAAAGTGCTTTCTTATGATTTAAAAAAAAAAAAAGTAAAAATAATAGTTTTACTTCCTTCTAAGTTTAAGGAGAAAATCAGAGTGGCTAGTTTCCCTCTTCTCATCCCTCTTCCTTCCAAGACCTCCTTATTGTGAGCACATAAATAATTTTCATTAATATTCTAAGTGAAATATTAATTAACATCTAGCTATTCAATCCTTGACAGAAAAGAAGAACAAATCAGAGTCTGGTTTACTGACTCCTAGAAATAGATTCTTAAGGGAACTAAAGAAATTCAGAGATTAGAATAAACTATACCTTATGGAACTCATGGTCACTCTGGAGTTATTCCTATTTATAACTGTATCTTTTGGTATTCATGCTACTTCCCTGCCCTCATCAAAAGAGAAGTACAAAGAAGCAAATGTGAGGGCAGATCTTTTCTTCCATCAATTCTAATGGCTAGATGTCCTAATAGAGCACCCTTTTATTTCTACTACAGTTCACTTCTTAAGACTGGTGTTATTAGCAATAGCCAGTTTTAAGGCACATCCAGTAATTCTAGCTTGCTAATTGGTTATTTCAGAATCATATTATTACTGTACTCAAGAATTGGAATGCTATTGCTTTCGTCAATCTTTGTTTAAAAAAAAAACAAAGATACGAATTTCCACCTCTTCAATTTTGAGACTGCGGCAAAGTGCCGAATTGCCAGTGGTTGGTAGATAGATTCTATTTCAAACACATATTTATCTGTGTTAGCTGCAAAATGATAGGGCTGTGCAGAGGTAACGACTCACTTGTTTCGTGTTCCTAATCTTCTGCTGAATATCCCTTCATAACTTGACTACAGAGGGATGGATTTATTTGAATTTCATTTGTGATGTCACGCAGATTTAAGAGCATTCCTAAATATATGAAATCCCAGAAAACCTTCGCAAAACTTTTCTCTCTGAACATGCAATAGGTATAAGGAAACAGCTGGGAACAGTGAAACTTTAGAGAAATGTAACTTAAAATCCATCATATTATTAACATTTTAACCACCCTCGGTCATATTCATGTTGTTACATTTTCAAGTTATTTTCCCTTTACAAGAAACATAAACATAAGTTTCTTTGATATTTTAAACTCCGACTTCGAGACTGTTTCAACCTCCCTCTGTCCAAGTGTTAACTGACTAATAGCTCTGCAGCTGTGGAAGAAAACATCTCTCATCTCCCCCATGGTCCGGCACCTTCCATTTATGGTTAGAATGATTTCATTATGTTTTACCACTGCTGGCTGCCATATTTTTCCCCTAGCTCTCTCCCCAGCCCACTGCTAACTGTTATAAACCTTAGAAAGGATTTGGGAAGCTATCACTCAAAGCACCACTGAGCAAGAGCCAATCACCAAGGCAAGGGAAGCCTTCTTACCTAAACAAACCATTATCGGCTCATCTCATGTCTTTGTACTCTTTTTTTGCTATTACCTCACGGGATTAACTTTTATCTCTAATCTCTGCTCTGGCCAACTGTCAGGGAGCCTAAAAGCTGCCTGTCTTTTAATCTGTGTGTAATAATACTGCTGTTACTAACAGATAACTGTGAAACAACATGGAGGGAAGGAAAACACACAAACACACAAGGGCTGATTGTTAAAAACTGCTGTGCTAGATCCTACCTGAAAGGAGAGCAAGATCATGCATGATGTCCATATTTCATCCCCTTCATTTTCTCTTTCATGTTTTTCTTTCCAATCTAAACCCCACTGAAGTGTTTTAATTTGGGAGATCTGTTCTTATGAACCAGTTTATCTCCTGTTTAACTTGACATTGCCGTGTTCCTAGGAGTATGAAAAAACCCTCACCTACTTTCCATTAAACAAAAAAATCAGGATGGGGAACGTAACATACAATCAAAAAACAAAAGGGAAGAGAAAATTAACAATCCTACTGTAAAGAAAGATATCCAAAGCTTCAAAACAGTCAGCATGTTAAAACTTGCTTTGAAATAATTAAGTCTCTTACTGGGTGGCACATTTACCAGACAGTCAGCTTTACTTTACTTTAAGTTAATACTTTTATAAGCTCCCCCCAATACTACATTACACCATGTTTGGTAAAACAAGGCTAAGAGACAAAAGAAAAACAAAGACTACTTAATTATGGCCAGGTGTGTAGGGAAGCAGTACTTGCAGAATATGGGGTCTTGAGGGGTTAGAGCAGGGAGGCAAACCCTCATAAAAACTGTTCTTATAGGGGGTGTTGGTGGCATTTTTTTTTCAGATTTTATTAAAAGCTTATTAAAGTCAAAGACAGGCTCTTTTATTTAAATCTAGTCCTTGAAAGAGTTTGAAAATGAACAGGGGAGAGGAATAAAGGAGGCCTACCAAAAAATCTCAGCAGGAGACTTATGGATAGATTATTTTAAGGAAGTAGTTGTAAGGACAGAAAGGATACAAATCTTATATGGAATAGCAAGAACAATTAAACCAAAAGGGTTAGTGATATATTTTGCCTGTTGAACTAGACAGGATTCCAGCTCAGTATCTCACTCTAAAAACCTGTAAAGCCATCTGATACAATCCAATCACTCTCCAGATACAAAAATTTAAGAATTATGCACCGTACCTTGAATAATCCGCAAACTTGGGGAAGCTGGAGCTGTAAAGCAGCCTGTGGCAAAAACTCCTCCTGGCAGGTCCAAGACAATTCCTTTGAGGGCTGTTACTCTGAGGGTCCCAATTAGAACTGATCAGGCAATTTAGGACAGTACTTTTTCATAATTAGATCTCGGTGTTTTACAAAAGAGGTCATTATCATTTCAGTAGTAGTGGTGTAGCTGCCTAGTCTGGGGGCATATGGCTGAAGTAAGAGTTGTGGGGAAAAGCAGAGCACTTAGATCAGCCAGTATTGACCACGTTTGCTTGCCCGTTTCAAATCTCATGATGACTTTGTACGTCCTAACAGTTGTGTAATTTTCCAGCTTTAGTTGAAAAGACATCATTATCTCCAAGTGGGAAAATAAAGCAGAAAAAGAAATGGCTTGCCTAAGATCAGCCAAGAAAGAAGGCCCAGTGGCAGAGCCAAGGCCACAGGATAACAGAATCGTTTAGGGTGGAAAAGACATCCAAGATCATCGAATCCAACCTCTGACCGATCACCACCACGCCAACTAGACCAGAGCACTTGAGTGTCACATTCAGTCACTCCCTGAACACCACCAGGGATGGTGACTCAACCACCTCCCTGGACAGCCCCTTCCAATGCTTAACAACTCTTCTGTGAATAAATTCTTCTTGAAAGCAGGTGACAACAGCAGTACAAAGAGAGAATCCCACGTGCTTTACGAGAGGGTCAGCTCTGGACGTGTCCTCCTGCTCCCCAGATGCCCCGGCAGGGGCAGACCCAGCCCTGGGCGACCTCCCCAGGCCTCTGGCCCCTTTGTAGCTTCACACAGCCCTTCCCTGCAAGTCACCATGGACTGCCACAACACACCCCAACTCCCACCCCTAGCTGAGCTGTACCTCAAAATGGATGAGAAGCCAATGAAGGCATCAAAAGCAGGTCCAGTGTGTCCAGTATGGCTAATGTCATCCCTAAGAAATCTGAAAGGCATTCTGCAGGAGTGATTATCTTTGTAGACTCTAAATCTCAGCCCTCTGCACAATATATTGTAATTATCTCAGTTACATATCACAGGGACAAAGGAGCATTCCTTCTCACTCCCTATCTTGATACTAAACTAAGAGGGACAAAAAGATACAGGAAACCATTTCACCTGACAACATGAAGTCTGTAGATTTGCCCGTTTCACCTTAGGATGCTTAGACTCAGCCCCAAAATACAGGATCATTGCAAACATTACAATATTTATTGCTCAGCTGAGATTGGAAAATGAAAACAAAACACTCTATCCTCTCACTGCCACCTCTGAAATCCTTCTTCATGCCACCGTCAGTGTTGGTTCCCTCTTTCATTTCATCAGAGTAAAAATCTACATCTGTTCTACATTTAAGAGACAACATTCACAGTTTTTCAGACTGCCAGCACCAAAAACTAACAACCAAGTTCTAATCAGTGACAGAGATGTGCCTACACTTGCTGCCCACTCCCACTAAAATAAGGAATCGGGGACATGAACACCAGCTTTGACCCAAGTGCCCAGATTAGCAACCTCCCACCTGCCCCCCCCCTCAGAAATCAATATATTGCTGTGTTTAAAAATGGTTTGCTGGAAACTTCTCAGAAGCAGCCTGGTGAGGGTGATTATCTGAGGATCTTAAGTGAGGCTTTAATAAGGTTCTACTGTATACAGTACATCTAAAAAGAAGCTCACTAAAAATAACAATGAGAGGAGATGATTGTAGAGGATCTCACTCTATCAGCATCATTTCTAGCTTGTGCCCACATCACTACAGTAAAGATATCTTGTCAGGCCACGAGGACTCAACAGGCCTAATCAATAGCTGTTATTTTTTTGCAAGTGCCAACAAAAGAAAAACATAATTTGTGCTACACAACATGCTGAAAATAATTCGTACTAATTGGACTGCCTAAAATTCCCCTTCTGTCCTTCTGTTTTCAATTGCTTTTAACTTTGCAAACTTCGACTGTCCACACTGAAATGCTTAGCCTCCGAGCTAGGGAAAAAACAAAAACACAGGAGTAACAAGGGCAGTATTACTTTCTTGCAATCTGACAGTTTAAGCTGCCATTTCTAAGCAAAATTAGCATTGGATTTTAGCATCTAACTTCCTTCAACTGTTTTTTAAAAGACAGCTACACTGCTCAAGAATGCCAAATTTTGTCAAGTGAAGATTAAATGAGTACAGACCTCTTTCAGCATTGTCTTCAGAAAAAGTTAGAAGACTGCAGACAGCTGTGACATACTTTAATGTTTGTAATACATATTCTAATATTCTGTATCCTGCTTAATCCTTGAGACTTGTAACAGCCCTTTGGAAGCACACAGAGTAAATCTTATAGCTTGTTGATTTTTTTTATTTTATTTTCATAACCACACACAAACATTACACAGCACTACAGCACTGCAAAGGGCCTTCGAGGCCATTAGGTTTGTCCCTCTGATACTACAACCAGCATGTGATATGATGCTTTTCATTAACGGAGAGAGTTCGTCTGTAAAAATAGTTTGGGTGTTTGTTTTTGTTTTTTTTTTTTTTCTCTAACATGGTGCTCCAGAACCTCACTGATCTAATGAATACAAACCTCCTAATTTCTTCCCACTCTACTCTGCACTGGTGCAGCCTCTCCTCGAGTCCTGTGTGCAGTTTTGGGTACCACAATACAAAAAAACATATAAAGCTATTAGAGAGTGTCCAAAGGAGGGCTACAAAGGGTGGAGGGTCTAGAGGGTAAGTCATATGAGGAGCAGCTGAGGTCACTTGGTCTGTTCAGCCTGGGGAAGAGGAGACTAAGGGGAGACCTCACTGCTGTCTACAACTTCCTCATGAGGGGCAGGCACTGATCTCTTCTCTCTGGTGACCAGTGACAGGACCCAAGGGAAGGGTATGAATCTGTGTCAGAGGAAGTTTAGGTTGGATATTAGAAAAAGCTTCTTCACCCAGAGAGTGGTTGGGCACTAGAACAGGCTCCCCAGGGAAGTTGTCAATTTTATCCATAGCCAGCCTTTCTCATTTTAGGGGCACTACCATGTCCAATAAGAACTGATGCTTGCCTGTGTCTCCTGGAAACAGGTAGAATTTGGGTTAGCATTATTTAACTTTGAAGTTACTCCAGTGATGAATTTGGCTTACTAGATGACCAATGATGAATCCACAGACAGAATATGTCCTATGTTTGCTTGGGAGCATATGTCCTTCTTATAGGTGATAAGCACTGCTTCCTAAACTAAGCTCACCAGACACATTATTATCCCTTACGGGGGGAACATATGAAAGAAAGCTAACACAGTAATTGAAAGTTATTCATAAAGGGAAGATTCCAATAAGTAATAAAATATTTCAGAAAAAAACTCTCCACTGCCATTTATCTACCAACCTGTAAATCATACTTTCATGAACTGTGTATTCCGATTAAAACCAAAACAAAATAGAAATCACTACTTCAATGAGTATTATTCATGTTATCACAGGAAAAGGGCAGTTTCCAGTCTCTGTCCTGCTTGGAGAAATTTGGATCTTTTGCATAGCTATCTAACAAGATATGGGTAGCAATGCTGAGCATTCGTTTTTACCTAGTATTTTTAACTGTGGTAACACAAAGAAAAGGTTGGATACCTTCCCAAAACAAATGAAGATGCATTCCAAATCCTAAAACAAAAGTTACAAGCTACAAAAGAAACATGCCAGGCTGTCAGGCCAAAGCTGTTACTGGGGGAACAGACAGGTACAAGGCATTTGCTGGGGGAAGGTGGGTCAAGAAGTACAATGTTCTGCACAAAAGGATGAAGGACAACCAAAACTAAGGGGAACTGGGGATGGAAGAAAGGTGGTCACTGGGTTTTTAGGAAAAGTGCCTATTTCTGTAGTGTTTTTTCATAACTCCACTGCAACCAAGCTCAGGAAGAATTTCGGTATCTGAGGTTTCTTCTTTCTTTTCTTTAGTGATCCACTGTGGGCTCAGGTCTCACAGACTTAAACCAAGTTGTATGTGAACTATCAACAGAAGCAATATTTCAGAAGAAGCCTGCCCTATCCTTGACAGGTCTGGAGAGGAAATTGGCTGTTCCACAGTAGAACGAAAGGGAGAAACAGCAATTGGTTAACACAGAGAACGAGGGAGTTTGGCTCGAGTGTTATCTCAAGCCTCGAACTAACCTGACAGGATATATGTACATCAGATTTTGAATTGAATTAGGACAAATGCCTGGTGACCATCCTGTGATTGCATAGCATGGCTCAACTCTAACAACTCACATGTGGAAATACCTGAGGAACAAAAATAAATTTTCATATAGAAAATGTTAAATGTTAGGCTCTGTTAGGATAGCAGCAGCACAAAATCAATGGATGGTCTAATGCTTTTTACCATTCACCCCTAAGTTTATTAATTTTCAAAAGGGTTCATGCTGTTATTTTGTCCAAAATTTGCATACACATTTCCAACAGATAATTAATATTTACTACAAAGAATAAGAAAAGTATGATAGATAAGGCTAACCTGTACTTCCATTACAACAGGAAGGGTTTAGTAACTGTGACATAACCTGCCCTTGCAGTGCAGAAATAATCACCCCATGTGCACAAGAGGGAATTTATTTTTTTTTTTTGCAAAAGAAACTTTTTTTTTTCATATTGTGAGACTTTAAATTGCATCACTAACTGCATCTATATGCATGCATATGAAAAAAAAATTCTGTTCTTACAATGGCTTCAAAAATTCAAGCAGGGTAAGCAGAGGATACTGCTTTGAACGAGGAAGCACTGACAAAAAATAATTATGAGTGAAAATATTCTTTTGTGGCTTTGTGGAATTATTCTACCTGACTTTGTAAAAGAGTAAAAAACTCCTACAGACAGACAGGCAGGTGATCAATTAAACTGACGTATGAGGACTGAGTTGAGCATTCAGTTTCCACCCAAACATTGAATCCTCTGTCGGAATCTCTCTTAGGAAGCAAAGCTTGCTCTTTGTCAGTTCTATTAAATACAATTAGCTGAGTGACAGATTCATGTACAGGAGCAGAGTGGCATTATTAAATGCAGAACCCTGAAGAATCCTTATATCCATATCCCGCTGTGTTGATTTTGCCATAGTCACTGTTAAAAATCACAGGTTAATTTACCTATGGAGAAAATCAACTTTCAAAAGATCCAAGAGAGAAAATCGTATTTACAAATGTGCCAGCCTCAATTTCAAGGTCTACAAGATTGCAGGAAAAATGTAATAAAAACAGAGGATCACTTTTTCTATTCTTTGAACTTACACAGCTAATCAAATCTTCCAGATCTAGACAGTGCTATAGATATGTATGAGAAGGAAAATAAGAAAGATAACCATAGACATTGAAGAACAGATAAAAATCATCAAATGCATTACCATAGTTTTGAACGATGACAAAAATGGCACTTGAGTGAGATATTACCCTCCAGCTTCATCACACTCAATGACACATCTAATGTCAGAGTAAAATTTATAGGATATTAAAGCAAACAAAACCGTGTTTAAAGCAATGCTAATGTTACTTTGGTGTTTGCACACAAACCACCAGAAGTTTGCAAATTTAAACTTGACACATAGGCCTTCATCTGTTTTATAAACACAAATGGCAACATTTGTACCGAGTGCATAGATTTGGGTGCAGCTTTTAATTTTGCGTATGGATTTCTACTCCAGCTTTTCAGTTCCTTGTCCAGGTGGTTGGGCACCACAACCTGGCTTCTACTGATGAGATACTACAAAGCAAAACATCACAGCTGTAAGGCTACCCAAAGGATCTAGGAATTTCTATGGCCAAGGGTAATATTTGGGGGCATGTGGGCTGTGCTAAAAGTGATCCGAGTCATGTTTTAGAAACAGAGTGACTCCTTTCAAAGAACAGCTTGGATTTCCTCCCAGTAACACAAAAAAGTGCATATATGTCCATCTAGGTCCATTAAGCATATATTTCATCTTCTTTTCCCCTCCATTTTTCCTCTTTGTAAGATCTTCCTGTTCATACCCACTTATTAATTACGACCAGAGGTAAAAGATAACAGGTAAAAGATAACCAATTTGATTATGGCAAATATAATCTATTGCTTTCAAAATTAAAATAAATCAAACTAAGCCCCTCTTTTATTGTAGCAGCTAAAATAGGTGTATTGCATATTTCAATTAGTTCAGTTTTTAATTCTTCAGCATTCTCTACACCATGGGAAAATAGCTACCACCACTCTTCTTATTGCTGAATATTATGTTTCCTGAATTCATAAAGCCACTTAGGATGTGCTTAATCTAAAATATGTCCCTAAAGCTACCTTTGTATAGTGTGGCCTAAGTTTAAGAGAATTTTATGCTATGTTAATAGTGTCATAATTTTATTTTTTTTCCACAGAACACTGATCTAATCTGTTTATTACAAAAGTACTGGGAAAAGCACCATTCTAGTATTTTAAGAAGGACCTCTTCTAAAAGTGTTGCACAGTTGTGAAGAAGCATTTGGGGAATTTAAATAAGCTCTCTTAAAAAAGCTAAATTTTAATTTACAGAAATAAATAATAAAATTAAAAAGAGGGAGAAATTATATGGACAGGTTTTCTAGTCCATAATATTAAGAACTGAGTAAATTATGCTTTTTTTGTTAAATACTTCCTTTTGTTGACTCCAAGTGGGACGAACAGAGTAAATGAGTAGAATTGATATGTGCTATTCCTATCCATAATGCCACAGTTTCATCAACCAAATACCACAGACAAAGGGATTTTGTAAAAAAAATGCAACCCACAACTACAAGCAAGTGTAAGTATTAAATTATTCAATGTGCATTACCGTCTTACTCTTCTCACTTAAATTCCAACTGCACCAAAGACAGAAATACCAGAGTTGTTTTTTGTCACCTCTCACAAAAACTTGGTTAATTAGCGTAGCACGGAGGATGCCCCTGGTACACACGTGACAATGTACACCCACACACTAATTCACTCAGCCACATTCAAACTTAATTAGGTGTGAGCCCAAGCTGCGAGGTTCAAACCCCTATCTGGAAATGCACTGTGTTGGCTGGAATACAGGAGTGAGCTTGAGGTGATTCAAACTTAGGTCCCCACTCTGTTCTGTCCCCCAGCTCACATCTACATCAGTCTTCTTTCAGTCTCTGGTCTCTGAGGCAAGAAATGCTTTTACAGTTTGCTGATACAAAACCAAGTACATGGGACCCCAGTCTGAGTTTGCACCTCACAGGGTTACCACATCTGTAAATAAATAAAAATACCAACAATACTGGGCTTAGGTGACAGTTGTCTCTTCCACGAGGAGGAATACTGTAGATCTGAAACACTGGAATAGTCCAAAATAGATGCTGTAACTGGCTAAACAGTAAAAGTGACAGAACCACATTTCTAGAGTAGTGCTGATTTTAAAACTCAAAGAGGGAACAGTCTTACAGGAAATCAGTGCTGACCAATTTTCTTTCCCAGAACAGCTTCTGAAAGCAGAAGGTGGCCATTCAAGCTATGGGGCTCCACTGCTTCCAGTACAGGCACGATAAAGTGGATCAGACCTGAAGTTTTGTTACTGGCAGATCCTGAGCAAAGAATATGTGAGCCTCAACATTTACACTGTTGGGACTTTTTGCACTGCACAAATAGACAGAGACTAAACAGAACAAAAATTCTCAGGGAAAATCAAAATGAAACATTGAACTACTTGTAATATATCACTGGATTAAAGTTTCCTTCTCCTGAAATCTTTCTGGAAAAAGGTTCACGTTGGCATCTGAATTGCTGAGGTGGTGTTTAACTAATGCACAAACAGAAAGGAAAATATTCTAGAAGCTGAGAAGTGAGTGGTGGTAGCAAGAAGAGTGTAATTTAATAGCCTGAAGCTGTCTGATATACAGTCTGAACATAACCACATTAAAGGAAACCTTGTAAATCTTCTGTTAACTATCTGTACCGAATGGCACACCAAATCCTTTTAAATACAACTTATTTTGGCTGAATACTGTCAAGGCAAAATTAGCCCATGCTGTTTACAACTGAAATTACACACTACCATTCCATTCAAAGCTTTCTTGCTCAAGGTCTTGCCTCCTACCTTGTTTGCATTTACGTATCTTTCCAAAGTGCAGTTGAATATCATGGGACAGCACCAGTTGGATTCGAAAATTTATGCACAGTATTATTTTTACTACTGAGTATCATGTCTTAGCATCACCCCTCAAGTGTGTCCACCTCACCAAGCCAGAGCTCTTCCACAGCAGGCTTTATACAGGTATAATACAATCACTCCATGAGCTATGCACTGGCTGAAGGATCTACCCCTAACACAGAGAAGACACTTCTGAAAGGGAGAAAGAGCTTAACAGGTTAAATGATATTGGAGCCCTGCATCCAACACAAGAGAGTTTCAGCAGGAGATGTTCTGGGCTTTTGAGCCAAAGTCCACTGACTTCCACTGACTTCAGTAGGCTTAGACAACCACTAAGATCACAGTTACTACTTCTGCTTTTGCTGAATTCTCTAAATGTTAAAGAATTAAATCCTTCGTTTTATTCAACCAGAAGAACCAACCTAACACCAGTGCAACTTCATGCAGTGAACATCTTTGAAGGAGAGCAGCTGAGCACACACCACAGTACCACTAGGTCATTTTCTTCTTCCCCTTTTTAGCTGAGTTTGCTAACAAATGTGCCAACTTGGCACAAATAGGATTGTTAAGGTTTTATTTAATATGGTTACTTCTTTTAGTGCCACGAGCCATCGTGATGCCATCATTCAATGCAATACAGTTAGTCTATGGCTCATCCATTTCTTTGTCACCAATGACTGCATAAAAATACAAGATAACCCAAAACAAAACACAAGAATCCCTCCTGTGGAGGGAGTACAGTGAAGTACTCACTGTTCTCCTCAAAAAAGAGAGGATCCACAGAAAGTCAATACAACCAACTTCCTATGCCCTCTGGTAACTCAAGGATAGGTTTATTTAATCTTCTGTAGCTCTTTTAACACTGTGAATAGTCAACAAATTAGCTGAAAACACCTATCACAGAAGACTAATGACAATATTGTTCATGTTCACACATGGAAGTGAAAGAAAATTTTTGGATTATGAATTCTCACTTTTCTATCGAACAGTCTCAACATGTCTCTCAAATATTAACTTCATGTCACCATCTCTGTGGAGAGGTAGGGTTAGGAAAGCAGAAAGCCTAGGAATACATGCTGGAAGTCAGAATCCACGCAGAATCCATGTTCTAGCACTCACAGTGCAGGCTGGAGATACGAGCATTCTGGAGCACAGCCAGCACAGCCTTTGGCTTTAAAGAGTTTGGGTGACTGTGTCCTGCAACCACCACTGGATGTGTGGGAGGGGAAGTTGCACCATGTTGAGTTTGCCCTGCAGGTGAAACTTAGAAGTCAAACTGCCTGTGTCAAAATATTGTCTCATCATATCACAATGAGATGTCACGGCACAACGCATCACACTGACTCTGAGAATGCTTCAAGATCTTTCATTTTCTCTTGGCCAAGATTATCTAGTCTGCCTGATAAAATCTGCATTGGCCATGCATATGTAGGGAAAATTTAAAGTTTAGAATTACAGTTGTGATTCATAATGGTTGGCTGAATGGGAGAAACGTGTTTAGGCCATTTACCTTAGACTCCTCTGGGCATCTAAGCTGGTGTCAAGGTATGTCAAGGTGTGTGTTTAAGGGCTGACCTTCCCATGGAATTGATGAAGCTGGGCAGGCATTGTCAGAATTCAAATTAGCCCACCTAAGTTAGACATCTAGCAGTACAAATATCTTTCTTAAAATGAGGAACAGAAATATGGAAGAAAAAGTCAGAATTTTTTCCCAAAAGTATCTTCATCTTGCCATACAGATTTTTATGCTTCGGGGAAAGGGTTAAATGGCTTCTCCTAAACCACAGAAGCTATTACCCACACTTTGATTCAATACAATGGAAGTGGGGAAAAAGAGAGAAAGAACAGGTCAGGGGCAGTCCTACAGGAATGAACTCAGGTCTAGAAAAAGGCTTGTAACCAACTTTTTAATTTACTATTACATTTCTTTCAGCTAAGTCCAAAAAAGTGGGGAGGGGGTTTGCAAACTGTTAAACAGTTATGGAAATACAACCAAGGGAAAATTCCTACATTTTACTGTTTGTATTTCCTGTATTTCATAGCTTCACATGAACCTTCTTGTTTGCACGAGTCTTCCTTCCATTGACACTCTTCAAGAGCACTCTTGGAGATCTCTAACCAGGGCAACTAACTAAGCCTCCTAAAACTATGTTCTAGCCACATTCCCTATAGCTGTAAGAACATCCAGATGTTCTCAGAACGTTCAACAAACTGTTTTAAAACCAAAGATGTGACAGTGAAAGGAAGCAACTTATACAACAGAACTAAACTAACCGACTGGTTCTCCAGCAGGAAAAAAATGAACAGAAAAGTGTTCATTAAAGAAAAGAAGCATTAATTCTAAAAGGTTCATACAGCTGACTTACTAGGATAACAGCTTGAATTAATATCACACAGCAACCTCAAATGGAAATATCGCTAAAGCACCAATGGACCTTGTCCAAATGCAAAACATCTGAACATCTTCTCGTAAGACAGGCGGCAATACGACCTCGCAGAACGCGGCCACTCACTGGAACTGCTTGTACATCCTCTTACCCACAGCCCACCTGATAAACCTGTGATCCCTGAAAGAAGACAACGCTACAGTAGTTTACAACAGGTACAGAAGAATCATGCAAGGAGGAATCAGAAAGAGCTGACAAGTTGCAAATTCTTATTTTTCGTGATGACTTCCTCACGACCATACTCTGAAACTGCAGAAAACCGCAATAATTATACATTAAACTTGTTTTAAAGCGGTTTTGCTCAACTGCACTTACTCTTCTACCTTAGCATAAAATTGTCTGCTATAACTGTCTTGAGGTGAAATACTTCCAGGCATTTCTTGTATTGAAAAATATCCTATGGATAAGTCCAGAGCTTTTGACTGTGGAAAAAGGTGGGCAGAAATGGACTGGAAAAAAAGTTATATACTTTGTGGCTTCCTGAAAGCTTGAAAATAAAATCCACTTAAAAGGACAATAGGCAAGGCAGAAATCCACTTCTACTTTGTCACATGAACTGGTCAGAAAATGTTAAGATTTTGAAAATTCTAAATCAAAATCTTGAAGGAAATAATGAAGAAATGTTACCTTTACTGGTGCATATTATGTGAGTAGGGCTGGTTTTTTTATAATACTAACATTATAGTTACGGGTAAAGAAAACACAAAGCAAGCATCATCTCTGCCTCAATAGGTTTATAACGTAACAAATTTTTTAAAAGCAGTGCAGGTGTTGGGCTTTGTCTTTCCTGTCCTCCACTGAAGAGCAGAAATAGGCATAAGTTTACATTAGCTTCTCAGAGGAACATAAACACATGCACATATGTAGGCACACAAGGAAATACACAGTCCTAATCTTAACTCTGTTGACTTTGTTTGTGACAGCCCACCAATGCCACATAAATGTGCTTATCTCTTGTGTTTTTCTGTGTTTTTCTGAAAGTGCTGAAAAATGTCATCTTCCATGACCTAGATGGAATCCAAAAAATCTGGACACATGACCACTGACAAGTAGTCCACCTGGAGAGGAGGTAAATACTTCAGTGTATTGTCCAGGACACCCATCAACAGCTGACACAGAAAGTTTTCTTCAAAGGTACCAAAACAACCGCTTTATTATGGAAAGTAAAAAACCTCCTCTTCTCTCATGTTGGAAGCAAGTTGGTACAACTGAAAACAAGTGCAGCTATATGAATGTGGTTGCTTTGAGGTTTATATATCAAAGATGGCTGGCAATAGTTAGCAGGACACAGAATTTTTTGCTGCCTTACTCGGAGAAATTCTAGCAATTTAAGCAATACATTTACCATTATAGCTTTGAATGCAAATGAGGAGTTTTTTCAGCTTAGCTTACAGTCCTTTCTAGACAACAAGATAAACTGAAAATGTCACTTTTTCTCCAAAATAAGAACAAACACACAGCGGGTCGTGGCAATATACTGATAATTTTAAATTTGCACTGTTGGTTTTATGAACACAGGAACTTGGGAAGTATAGCTTATTATATATTGGGGTTAGAGATCTGTAAGAACAGTCAAGAACTGCATTTAATATCTCATCTAACAGAAAACACTGCTTAATTAAAAGCCTATCAATAGTCTACACTATATTGACATTCCAATGCACTTTACACAGTCATGTCCTGTTGATATCAAATTTTCACTATTACTTTTGCTATTACTGTCACTTTTCTTGCTTGCCTCAGAGATGCTTGTTCATGCTCATCGAATCTAGTTAATGGATGTTAATGAGCTCTTTCACGAATACAAGTGGAAAGATCGGAAAAGTCAGTAGAAACAAAGGGAAAATAAGATATGGAACTGAAAGATGAAAACTGAAAGAGGAATAAATAACCAGAGCCTGTTTTTCCTCACGTTATGTATTTTTTCTGTCACTGGAGAAAGAAAGCAATGGAGCAATCTTTCCTTTCCTCCCAAACACCAGACTTCAGGTAAATCTTCCTCTACTTACTCCAGTTGCATGAGAATGAAACAAAGGGATGGACACACAGGTCCCTTGGGTTCTGGGCCACAAAGGGGCTTTCCTCAGTCCCTGAGGATGGGAACAGGTTTTATGAATTCAGCAGCATGAATATTTGTGTGCCTGCAGACTCTTCCTGAGCCAGACCAGAGCATTCCACAGCCCCCCACCCTTCCTATGTGTGCTCTATCTATCTTCCAAGAGATAATAAGAGTATGTAGATATCTGTTACACCTTTGGATTGTCAAACACAAATCAGTTGGCAAAAACTACTAAATGCAAAGTCGAAGAAATTTAAATATTGACTTGAGTTGCAAAATTCAGATTTTGAATACCCCTAAATTTAGATGTGTAGGGTCAAGAGTTTAGGTTCAGTCCCTCACCCACAGGGAAGCCAGCTGAAAAATGTGCTTACCTGTTAACTCCCAGAATCATTAGTGTGAATTGACAAGGTTTTACTGCATATAGATAAGATTAATGGAATCCTTCGAGTTGCACAAAACCCTCAAAGGTTTAGAAGTACCATTTAATTTGAGTAAGCAAAGCAGACATACATTTTTTTATGTTGAAGACACTGGGATCTGATTTGGCCTCACTCACTTCAATTTTACACACAGACAATTTCAGTGATGTCACAGGAATTACCTGACATTTACAATGGTGCCATGCCAAAGGAGATTCAAACCATGTGTCTGCAAGGAAAGGAACGTGCAAAAGGGAAAATACGACATGAAAAATAAGTGTAAACTAGCCTTTGTAGAATTAAGTTAACCACCACATAATCTTAAAAAAATGCTGTACCTTTAACAGTGTTCAGCACCAAGAAACCATGAGTCCAACATCAACTCTGGTGCAAGAGGTGGTGGGGATGAGATGTGGAGATGGAAGGAGTAAGGAAGAAGCTATCCACCTCAAGGACCATAAGCATGTTTGGATTCAAAATTCAGTTGCTTTTCAAACTAGTGGCTTCTCACAAAGCAGAAACTAAACCTATACTGATAAATCCTTGTAAGCAAGAACATTTGGCAATGCATCTTCCAGCAGGGCTTGATGCAGGTTTAAACAATGAAGTGTCACATATACTATAAATGAAACTGCATCAGAGCCTGAACTCTTTAATTTCCCTAAAACAAAATGCTTGAACTCTGAGTAGAGAAAGCATTCCATCAGAGTCTACCCTTTCTTTATTTGAAGTTTCAATCATTTCAGTTAATTTTTTTTAAAAAGGCAGTATATTATAGGAAGTATTGCTTTGATCTAAGGAGATTCGTGCCCAGTAGCAGCTTCTGTGAAATCAGAATTTTAGATTAATATATTATTGATTAAATTCTTACATTAAGGAAATGTTAAACTCTACTAAAATGTCTCTGATGTTCCACTGTAGCTCCAGTATTTATGCATGCAGTATGAGAGACACAGCAGAATTCAAGAGCAACCACAGCTCCTGCTAATGCTAGTAGCACAGTACAACACCAGTTGTATGCATGTAAATAGGTATGTAATTTGGTCCTACATATCCACAGCCTCCTGTGCACTTCATAGCTAGTATTCCAGATTTTAATACTAAATGAGACCTTCAGTAAACCTTTCACATTCAACTGAAAAATACTACAGTTGTTTACTAAGGAGTGGGAAATCTGAAGACGTTGCTTCATGTTCTACTTTAAATATTTGAGAAGAAAGGTAACGATGATGGCTCACCCAAAGATTGATGCATATGAATACAGTTATTTCACAACAAATAAGGCTTCTCTAGGAAGACATTAACATGGGGACCTTCAAAAACAGCCACAACTGTACTGGAATTTAAGATCCTGCTCAGATAGCTGCAATACCGTATTACAGACTGGATATGCCAAAAAGCAGAGATACATTTTAAGGTGGAAATGAAATCAGCACCTAGCCTGCTAAATTAGATGGTACTTCAGCATCTGACTTTTTATCTTTCATCTAACTGCTACAGTTTTTGGCTTTTTTTTTGTTTTTCTTAAATAACATAATTCTTCATCTAAGCATAAGAATAAAGAGTAAAAGGAAAAGAATTTTACTGGTAATACTTGGGAAGTATTTCTCATTTTAACAGAATTTTCTTGATGAAATTCAAAACTAACAGAAAATTAAAATCTTAAGAAATGAGGTTTCAAATTTGAAGTCTTTAAGCTACAGAAACAGTATCCTTATTTATGTAGGAGACAGACTATACAAAGCATTATTTTTTTAAAGGTTCTCTTCTATTTGGCTACCTGGTCTGCTGACAAAAGGTTACCTACTTTGATTGCCACTTTTTAAGTACATCATTTTCCTAGGAACGTGCAAAAGAATGCCTGAATAATCCTTTCCAGTGTTCTAAGGACAGCTTGCAACATAAGTCAAGGGAGCAGCCTCTGTTCTATACCAGTTGAAAATGTGGCCAGACAACTGCAATGAGTGGAAATCTTAAAGGCACAGAAAGCCTTCCTTGTCAGGATTCAGGTCTGTGTAATCCACAAGTGCTCTCTGACTCTGAAGCACTGGTAATGGACTATAGATCCTGAACACATAGGAATAAGTCACATTAGAGAGTGTCTACTGAAATCAATAACATGTATTCAGTGTATGATTTTTTTCCCCCTACAATTCTTAAGGCTACCATGTGTATGTCATTAACCTAACAACTGAAAGGTATTTAAAATGTTTTCAGTTCAAGGAACCTCCTGTTAATACCAGTTATGAAAATTAAATGTACATTAAGGCAAAAGGGAAAAGAGAGACCAGTGCTTCTAAAACGAAGGCTTTATTTTTGGCAATAAAAATTTAGAGGCCCCCCCCTCCCTCCCAGACCCTCAGGTTGATTCATCTCTCATTCAAATTTAAAATGCACAGAGAGGCTGCAACAAACCCACAGAAGATTGATATGCACCGCACTCCACACATGGTTTAGCTCTTTATCCCAAAGCCTGGCATGACGATGTTGGGTTTTGTGATATTATTATTTCAATATATAATAAACAGGGTTCGCTGTAAAAACAGTGCAGTGCGAGTCCCCTTTAAAAAAAAATACAAATTGTTACTATAGCGCTTTGAGAGAAAGGGAGCGAGAGATTCACAATGCAGGCTCAGAACTTGGCAACCTGTAAAAGTGCCCAGTCGAAAATTACTAACAGCTGGAGATGACAGTTGTTTTAACAGCTGAGCTGACAGGATTAATTTAAATGCACTGAAATCAAAAGTAGATAACACCTGTTTAGTCTTCCAGGGCCATTCGACAAGGTAGGCCAAAGGAAAAAAGCAGAGCCAGGGCTGTCTGTGCGGGCGTGTGTGCACGTGTGTGTGTATGTATGTATGTATGTGTGCATGTATGTGTGTGTGTGCATGTGTGGGCCTCTCCCTCCTCTTTTCTCCCCCTCCCTGTGCAGAGGACAGGAGGACTCCAGAAAAGAATGACATACTTTTGAAGGCTGGGAGTGCGGGGGAGATCGGTGGCTTGTCACACAATAACTGAGAGGCCAACCCCCGCCAGCTTGAAACATCTGGTTCCCATTGTGCCCACCCTCCTGCTCTCCCTTCTTCCCCCTTCTCTTATCCAAGGTCTTTGACCCAAACCCAACAATGGATAAAGATCACTGGGTTTTAAAGCTGCAGTTTCTCACTCCTGCATCCCAGCGATCCTCCTGGGTTAATTAATGCATTCTCTCTGAGCTCCGAGTCACCGAAGCTCCCACACGCTCCCTCCCACCCGCTTCTTCCCCAAACTAAAAACAAAACAAAAAATTCCTCACCTTCCTGCCATGCCAGAGCTTGTAACTCGCATGTCCACAAAATAAATAAATAAATTCTACAAGGCATGTGAGGAAAAGCGTGTGAAGCAGCAAGAAATTTTTTATGTGGCAGGCAAGCAGGGAATGATTTTTATCTTTGCCTCTTAAGGCTACGATCTCCCACTCTGGCACGTGCGCACGGTGTCCTGCGCCACAAGAGCTGCAAGCCCACAGGATCACAGCTGGATGTCCCAGCACAGCCCTTGCTCTGGGTAAGAGCACCAAGAGATTCAACGTGGAGAACTGTCTGGCCCTAGAAAGGACAATCTATGGAACCCAGATCTTTTCCGAGTACTGTAACTACCACACAAAGCTACTGTGCCAACTTCCCATCGCCCAAACAACCCTACGGGCCCAACCCTGCAGCTGCTCCACTTGCAGCAATCCCACTGAGGCAAAAGTGAGCTCTGCTACTGAATCCAGGCCAAAGGCTCCTAAACTCAACCTGCAATCTCATTTCTAGTTAGGCAGACAAATGGGTCCGAGTTGTAACAGACCTATGTCCAGTCTCTTCTTGTAAGCAGGACCACTGTCAGGCTGCATCTCCCAAGCAGTAATTAAACTTCACCACTGTGAAGAAGTACACAGCTACTGCTATCAACCCTGCTTTAAAACCAAAATTGGAAATTGGACACAGAGAATGACGTTTGTGTGGCAAATACATCAAAAAAAAACACCCCATAAAACAAAACCCAGAAATTGTGTTTTCTGAGTCTGCTCTGTGCTTTTAGCCACAGGACCAATCTTTTCTCCTTGTATTCCTTCAGGGATGAGAAAAAAGCAGCCCTACAGTTGGTACAATGATGCTGCAGCTCTACGCTTCATAACACAAAGGGTTGTGGTTCAGCTCTTCCTTCATGTTCCACAGCCCTTCAGCAGGACGAAGGTGAACTGAAAAGCTCACGTGCTCACTTCAGCTAACTGCAAGCCCATCCACTGTGCTGTCACACCAATATCAAAGCATGGTTGGCACCTTCATTTTTTGTAGTTGAAAAAAAAAAAAAGAAGTGTTCAGTAGAATGGTTCAGAAGATGTTTGATTCATTGATATCAAAAGTTGGAGAATCACAGATGTTCTCAGCTACAGCATTAACCCTTGCCGGAAAGAAAATCGGAATGAAAACCATCCATGGTAGCTTTCTTTTAGCTGCAGGTTTCAGCGTACTCAGCTTGTATTCTCTTTACATTTGCAGCCACTAAAGCTCCCACATGTTCCCTCTCACCTTCCTCTTTCCCAAACAGCATGGAGCTTCATATAGGCTACATTCACCGTGCCAAGAAAAACAGAGCGATTCTTAACTAAGCTGCATTTATTTACTTATTTCAGAATTTCAAGTCCTCATTTAGCATTTATTGTCCAGGCAAAACTATTTATCTGGACAAATGTAACTAATAATGTCAATTCTGACAGGAGAAAGAAGATCCAAAGGCACTTCTCAGGTGTGAGTCCTGTACGCAACAAATTTAAGTAAAATTAAAATCAGCAGCAAATTACCTATATAAGTTTCAAGTCGGGGTCTAAAACTATCTTTGCTTTGTTTAACAAGAAAATACCAGGACACTTTAAACTCAAGTCACATGAACCTTTCTCTGGAGGGTACACTTTGGACACTGAAGTAATTTTAATGAAGCTGGGGAGTGCCTTGTGATGGACTGTACCTGAGTTTAACTACCACAACCCAGTCTATATGCAAGAGGATTTAATGCACGATGCTGTGCTGTCCATCTTGCCAGCTTTGTATTCAGGGCAGGAAAACTCTATTAAAAGACAGACACCAACGCCAGTCCTCACCTGCTCCTGGGTAGGAAAGGGGAAAAAACTTCAGTCTAATGAGATATAAAACTTTCTTACTTGCTGAAGCATTGAACTTTTCCAGCAAACGAACCTAGAGATTCCCAATATGTTACTAAAATATTGGGCTAATACTAGAGGGCATTTTCCCTGTTATTTTTCACATCCACGAACCTCTGCATGTCTGGATTCTGGCCAAGTCTGGAAACAGAAGTGCCAAGGAACATGTGAGAGGCTGTTCTCCTGACAATTCCAATTTGGCTGGTTGCTGGAAATGACAGAAATCTCCAGAGAAAACCAGCACTAACAACAGTTCATTGCCCGATATGCAGCACAAGATCCTTACTGCCTACCACAAAAAAAGATCAGGAAACGCTTAAAAGATGGGGGGAAAAAATAGAATAATATGGAGAGAACGTATATTTTAAAAAAGAAAGAAATCCTCTACTCCTTATAAACACATGCCAAAACAGCAGCAGTGGTAGTTGTACTAGCAGTAATAATGATGATGATGATGTCAGGAAGGCACAATCGCCCTTGCTTATATCCATACTTCATTCTTACAAATTTTATAAAGCCTATCTGCACTTCTAAATCATTAATTTCCTTTAATATTTACAGGGGAAAAAAAAACACTCTTGCTTTTTAAAGGGTTTTTTCGAAGTTCTCAGTCTACTGGGCATGCAATGATAATTGCTGCTCTGTTCTGCTTAATGATAGAGTCCTTTCCCTGCACAAAATAAGAAGCAGTTTCTTCCCCGCTTTTTATTTCTTTACACAACTCAGAGGCTCAAAGAAGATAATTACAAACAATGCCTGAAGAATGGTTCAGTTAATGTTAATTTATACAACAAACTAATTACTACCAAATGGTAAAAAATCACATGTGGAAGTTCCTGTCTCCCACGCACACAACTAAACCAGCAGCCATCTGTCTCAGCCTGGGAGCTCTCAGTGACAACCGAGGAAAGCAAGGCAAAGGATGAATCCAGATACACTAGCTGCTTCTTCTGACACAAAATCAAGGCATTCAAACACCAGGCTCTGTATATGGTGATCTTAGCAGGGGCATTTTTTTCCCCCCTTTCATTTATAAAACAAACAAACAAACAAACAAAGTACCTGTATCTGTATCTACCTCTCTGTCTAAATTTTATCTCAATCTCAAGAATTTAGGATGAGGTCTAAAATAGCTCCATTTATCAGCTGTAATTCTTCCTCCTGGCAATTTCTCTTCAACACTCTTTGTAACATCCTTAACTACCACAGAGCATGAGGTGAAACAGTCTTTGAATCTGCTTACAGTATGTTAGACATCACGATGGAAAAATGTGGGTTTTTTTGTTTCAACATCTTTTTCTCAACCTGAGAAAGCAATTTTCTCCCAAACCTTGAAAAATCAAAGTCAGTACAATTGTTAAACACTTTTGTGGGATGCTCATTAAAAACTGACAGGGAGAAAAGGGCTGGGGACAAATCCTGAAGCATTTGTTCAGTTTAAAGTCTCATTGAATTCAATGTGAGTGTTACTTTATTGAGGACTTCAATACCAGATCCTTTACATGAATAAGGACCTTGGCACTTTGACTGTTAATTATTCTCTGATTAGCTTGCATCTAGTGAAACAAACTAAACACAATATTATCCCCTAAGCTCTGTTCAAGAAATCTCAACTCCAATATTCTCCTCTCCCTGTGAGATCAGAACTCCAGCAGTCATCAAAGAAAGTGCTGTACATGAATAGGAGCAAAATATCAGAGTTTAGATTCACAGTGCAGATTTCAGAGGAGAAGGTTTTTTTCTCTGACAATAAAAACTTACAAATCTTTCAATGTTTGAATATAAGGCAAAATTTTCGCATTGTAGAATAGTCTCTATGTATCTCATTTAGATCAGGACCCCCTCTTATGTTTCTGAATCCCACAGCAGTGCCAAAGTGCACCCTTCTGACGCTATTAGAAAGAGACAAGCCAGGATAAGGTAAAGACTGAAGATGTTTTAGTAAAGATGAAATGTCTGTGAACTTGTGCTTCTGAGTATTTCTCTTTTCAAAAAGAAAGAATATGTTTCAGATGGCCTGAAATAATCACAGAGGAGGAACAAGTGCTACAGCAATTTAAAACAAGGCCCCTGTAATCTCATATTCATGAAGTAACACAGTCATTATTTCGACATGGCAAGAACAGTATCGACAGTTTAAATGAAGTAAACATGAAAGGATCACAAGAGAATCTACATAACCAAACAATAATGCCTAATTATTCCTCATTCATAGTCCTTAACAGAATTATGATATATTAAAAAAATTACAGGGAAATGATTCTCGCATACAGCCAACAGCATAAAATTTTACATAATAAAATACATTCACTAAAGGTAAGGAGGAAGAACCAATTTTCCTGTCGCTCAGCCCTATTTCACCTAATCTTTTTTTTTTTTTTTTTTTAACTATGAGCTTACATCACCAAGAGCTGCTTTCTATGAATGGAAACTTAGAATCCTTCATAAGAATTTCACGTTGTTTCACTTTTTCTAGGTGCATGTCATAGAAGATTAGCAACTACCCGAGTTTCTTTTAGAGCGTGGGGGGAAATCACAATCCCAGTATAGCAAGAACTGGACTTTGCTGTAGCAAGTGAACTAAGAGAGCTTTTGACAAGGAGCTGGAGAGTGAAATGAACCACTGAGTGCTGTATCAGTGAGTGGGATAAGAAAAGAAAGGAAGGGTCATTCCCTACAGTGTGTGTTGCAGAAAAACCTGTATCTGCTTTGGGGGGATGCTTCGGACATCTCGCAGTCCTTGGGCTGTGACTGACGTCAGGCCTCTTCCCTCCTCTTTCACCTCGAGTAGCCTCAAGCAGCTCTCACAGCCAAAAGTCTGCCTCTAATTTTAGTTCCCACTCCTGGCACATGTTGTGTCCTAGATCACTGAAAGCCTTGAATTAATACACTAAGATCCAGTATTAAGCTAAAGAACTGACAGCTTTATGGACTGCATTCAGCCTGGGAGGAAAGCTACCTGGGATTGCCTAAACAATCTCAATGCCCTTCTGGTAGGAACAAGATTTTGCAAAAAAAAAAATAAAAATGGATCAAACAAACAAATCCCCACCAGTATTTTCACTATCCCAAGATTAATCAGATTGCAAAGGTGCATCCTAAGGGAGAAGAGAAGATCTGAAGAATACTAGAGCATATCTTTTAACCTCCTTGAAGAGTTATACTGAGAAGCTTACAAAAATTTTCTCCCCATTTCATTCTGCTAATGGTGCCTCTTTACTCAAATGCAGCAGGCATCTTCATTCTTCTCTTCTTGATGCTTTTTCACCCGTCTTTATGTCTACAGGGACTCATCTACTACAAGAGCTGAAGCAGGTGAGTTAAAAACACAGCCATATTGCATCTCATTTGCTCCTGAAAATACTCGGGAGTGTGGTGGTTGGTAGACGTACTCTGATTTCTGGTGAACATTTATAATGTCCAACATAAGCAGATCAATTGTTAGCAACAACCTGTGAGAAACCAAGGATGAAATGATACTGCCAGCTGAAATCTCTCTCTCTCTCTAGCACTTTAATGGCAGTTTGTTCCATGCTATATTAATGGCATAAGGCCAGGACAAACCCAACAACCAAAAAAACGAGTTTACATTAGAAAAACTGGGCAAATTTTGCAATCTGGCAATGTAAGAAAGCACCTCTAATTATTTTGTCTTTTTGTCTTCTGTGGGCCCCATTACTTTGAAATATTGAGTCATTCACTGTGTAACATCCACTAGGTAATGTGTTCCCCCATTCAGTAACCTGCCTAGCAATAAAATAATAAAAACCCCCATGATCATCTCAAAAGGACCACATTTGTTTTTCAGCAGAAAGAACAAGGTATAACCTAAACCCCTACATCATGTGTATTATTCATCCAATAATTTTATGTTTAGTTACGGAATGATTCCCAGTGGCAGCTTCCTAATTCATCTGAACTCAGATAGGATTGACTTGGCCAATCTAGTTAAAGAAGAATGCATTTTGCCTGGATATGCATCCCATACCCCAAAGCTTCACAGGAGCTGTGAATCAATTAGATGACACAGCTAGAGGAAATGCATAAAAAAGACTTAAAATAAAATAATCTTCAGTGAAATGTCTCCATATTTAGTTAAACAGCACTGCTGATTAAGGCTGCACATGAGCTCAGTGTGGAATCCAGAATTGTTGCAGCTGACAATCATTAGCAAAAGCCTGCTGTCCTCTAGTTTCATCTTCATATATTAATTTCGTATACAAGGAAATAGAACTATTTGGAAATACTTGGCTTTATTTAAGTCTCAATATAGATATCCCAGCAAAAATATGTTAACATCCTTTACACTTTGCAACAAGACAGCGATCTTACAGGATCAAATGAATACATAGTAATGAATACAGTTGAAACCATTTTTCTGGTTAGTTGTTGACTTTTTTGCTTTTTCATTTTTTTTCCCCGGTGCCTGACTCTGTGGGAGATAAGACGCTCAGTTGCTGAAATGGGATATGTGTTGTAGGCAAAACAGAAAAGGAAAAAAGTTTAGCAAAAAGCCATCAGAGTGCATACAAAACCAAGAGGCTTTTTTCTTCCATGTGATCTTTGTCTCTAGACTATTTACCTTAAGATTGTGTGGGCTAATCTACAGCACAAAACTAGCGCAACATTCCAAACTGTACTGGAAAAACAGGACACTTGGATAACCACTTCCAAGTCGGGAGAGACACTTTCCTTTCTGATAAAGCACTTGGACACCAGTGGTAACTTGGAGGCTGTTAAACCTTCAGCTGTGATCATTCTTTCTTATTGGCAGGGCAACACAATAATTGTTTGAGGTTTTTTTTTGAGGTGGGAATGAAATTTTCCCTTGGGCATATGGGCTGGGCCTTTGCAACTGCACTTCATACATATTTAGAAATGGTTCATAAGTACTGGCCAACTAGCGTGTCCCATACACAACCAGCTGCCTATGACTGCAGGGATGACTGCAGTCACTGCTGGACTTCATATCTAGTCATATCTAGTCGTCATCTCCTGCATGTCTATTATTTATTTGGAGATTCAGTAATTTAATTAGTTACAGCTAAAAGGCTCAGATGAAGGACAGAGGTTCATATCCTTCCCTGCGCATTGTGGTGTATGAACATATGTGCTAAATTGTTATTTCTCCCGGATAGGAAGAATCTGGCTTTCCATGTCCCACATCTGTACCTCCCCTTCCTTGTGCTGTGTAAGCCAGTACTTTCTATACCTCCAAAAGGCAAGTCTTGGTGCTAATTCACCATGCACTACTGTACAGAGGTACAAGTATCTCACCACCTAGGAAACACAAGTTTCTACCAGTTAATGACTGCACAGACTTTCCTGTTGTTGTTACCTTTCAGTTCCCTTAGTACTGCTCCTTCTAGGAACAGGCCTAATCCCTGTCTGTAGAGGGATAAAAAATCAAGTCACGTTGGGTTCTTTACAAATCCTGCACTGGGTCAAATGTTGCCTTCTCAAAGCTCTTGCGTATTCAGGGGGAGTGGTGAACTTACATCTGAGAGCAGAATTTGGCCCACATCGCTCTGAAGTGTCTATTAACTCTCCTACACTCAGAAATAAATAGGCGAGATTCCTCTCAAGCACAATGAGCCTAAAATATAAACCACACTGCTCACAACAGGGAGACCAGGGATTCAACTTCAGTCATATGGTTCTCTCTTCCTCCCCTCGACTCTCATCAGTGAGAAGAGAGCAAAAAAGCTCATTTGATCCAGGATGTGCCCCGCACGGGGCTCATCGGGAGCACAAGCCATCAGGAGCTACAAAAAGTGCTGCCTTTCCCTTGTTCAAAACCACCAGAGTCGAGGCACAAGGTGTTGCACCTCATTCCCGCTCTGCTCGCTTTGAACGCAATGATTTCCCTCCAAGTCGAACGTTTCTCCCCCAGCCCCCCATCCCAGTCCTTCCTTACACAAACTTGGGAGCCACCACTTCTATTTACACCAGTGCCACAACCCCGTGTTGCCACCTGTCAATCACAGCTCCATTTGTCTTCGGGAGGGTGAATGAGGAGGAGGGGGAAGGAAGAAAGCAGGAGGACCTCTGCATTGATCAGAAATGCTTGGGGTGGAAAGGAGGGGGGGAGAAAGAGGGAGAGAGAGATGGAGATAGATTAGAGGGTAACAAAACTAGAGAGGAAGATAAACAGAGCCAAAAAGAAAAATGTCCTTTGTTCATTTAAATGGCTCTCTGCTCCCAAGCCCTCTGCATGACTAATGCCACGCTGTGGTGTGTAAACCTCTTGGGCACATAACACAAACAAAGCATAACTCGGCCTGAACAAACAAAGGCCTGAGCAACAGTGATTGAATTCATCTTAAAACAACAAATCAATTCTTCCCTATTAATGCCCTAAATACCAGCGTAGGAGCACTGTCCTGTTGTAATAAACAGCCATGTGTTCAATTACCGTCTGTTTTCCCAACTACTGCTCTCTCCAGTAATTACACCATGCAATGCATTCTACATTGGCATTATATTAATGTGCTGGGAGGAGAGATCCTAAATACGAATTAAATCAAGGCTAAACATCTCAGAAAGCCCTACCGAGTCGCACAAGTGCTCAGAGGGCATTCTTCAGCAGAAAGCAGAGACTGACTCTTCTCTCCACTCAGTTTTCACTTTCATCCTCTCGCTAAATAAATAAATTAAAACTCAAGCTTGAAAGAACTCCATTGCCCCAAAGACCGCTGCAGTAAAGCTTTCATAAGCTCTCTAAACTCCACTTCACCTGTACTCCTCAATGAGGAGTGTTTCATAAGTATCACCTTACGTCACATCAGATAAACAGCAATGACAAAAACCCTTCCACAACAGACAGGTGAAAACAAAGCAGGGCAAGAAAAACAAAAGCAGAAAACTTTATGGGCCGAGACAAAAGCAGGAGAATAAAAGTTTAAGAAAAGGTTTCTTACCCTTTTGCAGAACCGTCAAACAACTTCTATTGACTACTGAATAGAGCACAGCAAACAGACCAAACAAAAGATATGATGAAAGACATATTTACTCGTACAGGGCTCCTTCCCCCCACCTCAACCTTTCTTTCCTTTTCACATACACCCACACTGCACCGTTTGCATTGTGTTGCTAAATAACCAATAGCAACCCAGATGAAACAGTGGAAGGGTTTCTATGATCCTGTCAAGCACCAGACAGATGCTTGGCAGTGTCAATATGGTTCTTTACATTTGGGTTGTGCCAAGGTTTGAAATTAAAAATAAAATAGGAATAATAACACTGCAAGAGGAAGAGAAAGATGGGAATAAGTTAGTGCACGGACGTGCAATAAACTTTTAAATCAATGGAGTATCATCCCAACTGCTGGGTTTTACGTCAGCAGTTTGAACTGTTACGGAAACAGATAAATAAAGCTTTGCTTTCTGCTTGTGTACTGGACTGCAAGAATTTTAGTAGAAAGCAAAATCAAATTCTGGAGTGTAACCACTGCAGATTTCTAGGCCCTCTAGAACAGACTCAGAGGTTTCTGACATGCCAAGGACATCTAACATATGAAGTATGATAAACCTCCAAAGTCAGTTTCAAAATAAGATGCCCTACGTGCTGCAAAACTTTGCTGGCTTGAGGCTTCAGAAAGCACAGAAATTTGCACATTTGGGGGAAATCAAATTTTGAAACCTTTTCTGACTAAAATATTACAGTTTCCCTCAAAACCACAGCACATAACCATTCAGATGTATTTAAGTGCCTTTATAACAACTGCTCATTTGTCCTCCTAAGGGTATTAGATAGAGAAACACCCCCAGAACCTCACCAGGTTTTGCAGCTCATTTTTATTTGACTAGTTTGCATTTTTTTTTTTCATTTCAGCTGCCAAACCAAGTCAGGGGAAAAGCTGTTTCCACCTGACCCAAAATATTTTATTTAATCCTAATTGAAATGTTTTCATTTCTCTTTCAGATTAATCATCTTAAACATTTAAAAACAAAAAATATCATTTCCAATGAAACATTTTGTCTAAAAATGTTGACTGTTCCAAATTTTCTACTATTTTTTGGCTAAAATTAACTTGTTGAATTGCTAAATGGTATCAGTCCTTAATTACTATTTAACAGGTTTCAGTGTGTTTAGGGTGGAGAGCTCCCAACTCTTCACTTGTTTTTTGAGCACTTTTTGAAACTATACATTACACTATAGAAATCACACACATATAGCATGTTTTCTCCTGAGGCAACACAGAAACCACAATACAACTGAATTGTAAGAGAAGAAAAGATGATGAAAGGAATTATATCTTCCCAGTACAGCTTATGTACAACGCAGGAGATGTATATAGTTATGTAAAACCAGCAAACCTCAAACCACCTTAAAAATATCAACGTTAAACAGACACATAACTAATAAAAGTAAGCAACAGCTTCAAACTTCAGAGTGTTTTTACAAGGCTACTTCATTAGCTAAACAAGCAAGTGGGAGTTGCTGCAAATGTTGCTCCTTGCCATACTAGAGGCTTTCCCTTGCTTCTGGTAAACAGAAGACACAAGACAGCCTTGTGAATAGCTCATGGCACAGACTGAGATCTAAAGCTAATCAGACAGGATGACAGGTCATCTTAATCAACTTCAAAAAGCCAATCCACATGCTTGCTTATCCCAGCTCCTCGCCTCTCCTTCCCTGATCGCTCCCTCACTCATTTGGCCGTATTTTCCCCTTCCCCCTCCACTTCCCACAAATTGTGCTGTTAAGAAAGAACGTAGGGAGCCCTTCAGGTCTCAGCATCCTGGGCGCAGGTGGTGGGCAAAACTTTGAAGTGAGCTCTCCACTAACTCTAGAGCTGGCCGTGCCTCCTCCATAAGCAGCTCTTATTAAAAAAAGACCAAGCATCCACTAGAACAAAACCAAGCAGGCCTATTTAATTAGGGCAAATGCTTGATATCCACTTCTTCATGTTAAACCACACAGTCACACAAGCCTGGGAGGTCTGATTAATTTTAATATGCACGGTCGTGACAAGCGCCTCGGGGGTAAGAGAGAGGGGGAAAAAAAATCCCACAAATCCTGCTAGCTCGACAAATAGGTTTTGGCTAAATGTTGTGTATGTTGCCCAGATTAAGATGTTACTATTCAGCAAGGGCTTGAACCTTTAATATGAGGGACAAGAGGCCCGAGAAACAGGTGGCTCGCTCTTCACTCTTGAATAAATGACATCTCCAAAAGCTGCGGCACACGAGCATACAGAAAGAGCTGGCACACTCCCTCATGTATATTTGTATATTACAGTCTGTGTCAGAGGTTTCTCCAGCAGTTATCCAAGGGCTGAAATGAAGCTCAGAAAGCTAATGGCTTTTCCAGGGGAGGGGGAAATTTAAAAAAAAAAAATAAATAATTAAAAAAAAAATAAGAGAACGAGAGAGAGCACAAAAAATGAAGGCAAACTGACCTAGCTAGAATACATCAGGGGAAAAACAGGCACATCAAAATGGTGTGGAGGCAAGAGTGACAGCAAGTTTTGAAAACCCCTATTGAAACTAATCAAGGCTAGTGAAGAGTCTGGCTACCTGGGGAATTAGGGGCAGACAGGAGCCCAAATAATTATTTTTGTGTCGGTGAACCACTTATATGCTACACTGTTGAAGATGGGAAGTAAAAAAAAAAAAAGCATTTTGCTTTGGCTCCTGCTTGTCCAATATTATGGAGCGAACGTAGCCCAGAAAGAAATTTTAATTATAGAGATTCATCAGAGAAGACTTTCATTCTAAAACAGGGAGGGGGAGAGGGACTGCATCTTTTCTCCAAAAGCACAAATTTCCTCTATCTCACTTGACCATAATGCTTTCTTCTATATTTAAGATGCTGTATCAGCACCTCAGATGCCTTTATCAAAAGAGAAAAGAAAAATCCAAAAGCTACAAACCTTTGAGGATGCAAGCAAGAGAGACTTGGAAGGGAATCTAAGCAAATTTTGAAAACGTCCGTTGAAATAAACCGTGACTATCGGGGTAAACTGTTAAGAAGGAAAACACTTAAAAACTGAAGGCGACAAATGAATAAAACTTCACTTTGAGCAAGTCAGAGCTGGCAGGGCTTCAAACTAGCCTACCTCAGTTATGGAGTTAAAGCACTTGTTAATAAAGGCTTAAGCTACTACAGTATTTAACAGTGCCTTCTCTTCACACAGGCCTATTTCATAAGCCTCATCTTAAAAAAAAAATTAATTATTTTTTATTTGTATCAGCAGTATATGAAGGCATATTTCCATATGGCAGAGTCTTTGAAAGAAGTGCATGGAAGTTTGACGCTGGCTCGCTCTACGAGACAAGACACATTTTCTGGTGACAGACTGCAGGGATGAACATGGAACCACAAGGCACCCGAACCACCCTTCCACAGCAGCAGGAGTGTACGAACAAAACTTAAAAAAGTACTCAACTGCCAAGTATCCTTGTTTGTCCTTCAGTGGAAAAGCATTACAAAGCCTCTTCAACACGTACTCTGTCAAAGGGACAGTGAAGAACCAAATAAAAGAATTTCAAACCCCAACCAATTACAGTATCCTTAGGCTTTCCCCGAATCCGTGCACTTTATTTCTTCCCATCTCATCAGATGTGATTTTAAAAGAGTCTGCATTTCAAAGGCCACCCTTCCTATGCCCATTAATGGCCTGCTTTGGAATTTATGTCTTAAGAAGAGGGAAACCTCTTGATTTCTTTACAAGATATGTTGATTAAAAGTTTGATAATATTAGGAGGTATTCTGGGATCTTATTTCAACTAGAGAGCCTCAATTCAGCACAGTTCACTTTTATAGTCTACAGAACTGCTTAAACAACAGCCATTTAAATTAGTACATGAACAGGTGTTGTGATTTATAATGTAAACTTAAACATCAAATACAAATAGCCTTTGGGAGACATTCAGAAGACAAAAATCATGCTCGAGAGGCCTTTCTCATCCCTTTTTTTCTGACAAGTAATTACTTATAGTATTGCTGCATATCATAATACATGAGGTTCCAGTACTCACATTGCCTGTTAAAGCACTGCAAACACACATATACCTTCTTACTAAACAGTTGAGATTAATTGTTCCTACTCAGAAGACCTAAGGACTACTAGATTGAAATTTTGGAGTAGGAAAAATACGAAACACTATATATATATATAATTCTTGTGTGTGCATGTTTATATATATTTATGTCTAAATATATACAGATATAAGTGTGTACATGTATTTATAGAAAATTCAAAGTATTCATTTAAACAGCCCAGCTGAACTGAGTTTCAGAGGTTCTTAACACAGAAGAATGAGCCATGCAGATAACTGACTGCACCCACATGTGCAGATGCTCATATGTGCAGTCTCTGTGGTCACAAAAGATGCCCATAGGATCCTTTTTATCCAGAATTCCCACAAATGGTGTACAATAATATGGATTTGGCCTCAGAAGACTCACTATGTACATTTTAAAGATAAACAGATACATAATCAGGTACAAATATATACTGGGAAAATAGAAAAAGAAGATTGATTCTTAATTAAAGGTTAGGATACGTAAAGAGCCAAAGAGTACTCCGGCTTATTCTAAAAATAGGAGAGAATTTACTTGTTTGCCTATTTCTTTTCCAGAAGCCAAGCCATACGTTTAGGGGAAAGGCTACACAGATTTCAGAGATTTAATTTTCCACAAGCAGAGGCCATAAATTAAAATACAGCAATCCAATCCCATTAATAGTGCAAGAAAAACCTAAGTGGTTGCTTTGGTCTTTGCTTTCACAAACTTGTGTCAAGCTCAGTGACTTCAAAGAGATTTCCATTTCATTTCTACAAATGAGGAGAACAGACAGACAGAGAGCCTCTGCCATCCCCTGATGCCTGAAGAAAACAGAAGAAAAACATGCCTGTATCTCATTCGCCTAATGATTTGAGCTGCAAAAGGAATCCTGTGGTCGGCAGACGACCCTCAGGGCAAGGGCTTGAGGTCTGTCACAGTGTATAAGGCTTCTCCAAACCCACTCCATTATCTTCATTATTGTATACCAAGAATAAAAGGGGGCTGACTCCTCTTCTGAAGTTCAAGTTAGAAAGGACAGAATGTTTCATGTAAAATAACATTGTGTGACTTCAGTAATAGGTTTATGCCTTTGGGGGTCTAATACTAAAGCTGCATATAAGGATTTTCCACAGAATTTGAGAGAATAAAAATGAGCACTGTATTAGTAATGAGTAAAATTCCACAAGTTTCAGATTCCCTGAAACACTCCATGTCTCTGTGTCAGCATGACTCATTGTCAATCACATACTTTCATACAGCAAGGGTAAAAAGGGAAGTTTAGAGGTGAAAAAAAAAAAAAAAAAGAGCATGGAGCTTTAGATCTAAGTATAAACCCCTATGAAAACAAAACAAAAAATAAAACCAAAACTCATACACATATCCAAGGAGGAAAGGGAAGTGACAGGCTTTGAGAAAGTAGGCAGCATGGTTTCCTGCAGGGCATATTAACCAAAGGCATATATACAACAAATCTACATGGAAATCACCATTTATATGAAGAGTGATGCTTCCCTTGTCAGCTCATGTGTGAGTACATGTATGTGTTTATATTATGCATACATACATGTGTGCATTTGTGCACTCTGAGCAGTAGTTTAGCAGCAATGTAAAAATCCTTGTCCTTTACTGACAAAATTTACTAATTTTTTATTTTTATTTTCTAACAAACATAATTTAAGAAAACCTCTGCCAGTGTCAATAAAGATTCTTAAAAAACAGTCAAACCTGTTATCAGTATTTTGGAATATCTCACTCATCCTCAAAACCAGTTTCAGAAAAGACAATTCCTTTCCCTAACTGATACAAGGATCGAGACCTAAAGTTGTCTACCCAGGCCTACTCTTTTTTTCAGATTTTGAAGAAACAGGCCATTTGAAAGAATGCTTGAAAAGCACGTTTCCCACAGTAATTCAGAAGACCATTTCAAACAATAAAAAGAGAGCAAACACAGCCCATTGTACTACTTAAATAATATATAAACTTTTGAGTACATAGAGAAATGGGAATCTAGCTCATATCTGGTCTTTGAAAGATTCACAGGAAATTGATTTAATTAAACCTCAACTACTGGTGCAAATGTTTCCCTTTCTTCCCAAAGGAAAACAAAGTATTATATTATTGTTGTTGACATAATGCAGCAAAGCTTAACCAAGATTCTTAGTCTTCATCTTACAAAGCTCCACGAACCAGCAAGACTAAAAATTATTACTGAAATACACGGTGATCGCAAATTGCTGAATTGTTACCTACATGTACTATCAAAGATTCCCACTTGTAACATCTTATTCATGGGGAAATTCATTAATATGCTAATTACCTGACTAACAACCAGTGATGACTGACAACTTTACTTTAGGACTACATGAAGAAGACATGGCAATAATTTTCTGCTGGAGTTCAAACAGAGAGACATTGTGCTTGTATCAGTACATACCTCATTTAGGGAAAAAGACTCGTATTTGTGGAGGATCTCTAAGAACAGTCTTGCCATCTGCACCCAGAAATATATATTTTTTAATTAGCCACTCTAAAAACAATCATGTTGGCTGAAGGGAAGGGGGAGGGAGACTTGTCAAAATGATGTATTTGTCCCTCACCACCTTTCAGTGCTCTTATGCAAGTCTAATTTTCTTCCTAGCCAGCTCACCTCTCTGGCCTCCTTTTGTTTCATGTCCCATTTCCCATTCTCTTCTAACTTCTGAACTTTTGTTAGTTCGCTTTTAAGGAGAAAGGGAAAAAAAGCTCAACTCTTTCCTATTCATTTTTTCCTGGATGGGGAGTAAGCAGATACGTGAATATGGCACCCTCATAATGATTTAACTAGGGCTTAATGAAATTTTCATCACAACCTGCTGTTCAATTTAATGGCCTTTGAAAGACAATAGAACAATGGCTAGAGGGAAGAAAAGATTTTTTGTTGCATGCATTTGCAAAGCCCAACATTCAGTTGCTCCCCCTCCTCTCTCTCCCAATCTCTTCACAAAGCTGTAGATCTTTTGTTTGTACTGTATATTTTCATTTTAGTGGAGCTGAGATAATGCACAAGCTCTGTAACCATTCTCATGTCTATCTGTGGCCTTTCCCTAATGGAGCTTGTGAAACCTCATACTCAACAGAGTATTTATACATTGCCCAGAACCCCCTGTTCTTTCCTCTCTCTCTCAGATAAAAGCCTGGTCTCCTTCCCACCCCCACCCCCCCAAAGTCTTTTCCATCCAAAGGCACAAGGTATGTTATGGCATTGACTATTAAGTCAATGTAAATGCAAAAGAAACAATATAAGTAACATTCCAAAAAATGCTTAGACAAAGAATTTGTTTCCCAGCAGACCCTGCGTGCTCCAGTCAAGAAAAGACTCATTTACAATCCTGTCATGCTTGTGTACGTGACAACGTGCTTGTGGTTGCATCCATATTTTCATTCCAGTATTCAGGTTGTCCTAAAATTTTCTTGTAGGTACTGTCAATTCATACTTCCACACTGAGGGGAGCTCTGAGGGCCATGCTTTTAAACATTTGAAATACATTTTCACAACAGGATAGGTGAGTGTAAATGAAAATAGAGTCTTGTTACTGTGCACTAGGGAGGAAGGCTTGCTATGTTCTCACAACTGCCTCACAGCGCCCCAAAAATCTGGAAAGCGTGCTAGATACCTATGGAGAATGTAGTGAGAACTTCATCTTCCAGTCAGGGCTTTGACTCTGCCCCAAAAAAGCAAAAATTAAAATCTTGCTTAAAGGAAAGTTGCTCTGTGGCTTCTCAGAGGTGAGATGGCTGGTCTAAGTCTCAGCCTCCAGAGCACAAGTGGCATCATCACCGACTGGACATACAGTCTCAAGGAGAAACCAGTTCTCCAGAAATTATTACCAA
The DNA here is from genome assembly GCF_001604755.1 of Lepidothrix coronata. Lineage (NCBI taxonomy): Eukaryota > Metazoa > Chordata > Aves > Passeriformes > Pipridae > Lepidothrix > Lepidothrix coronata. The sequence goes on from NW_016690190.1 coordinate 9,616,977, forward strand.
CATGCCAAGGCTGAAACTTGTTGGCCAGACATAATGCAGAGAAAGCCTGTACTGTGTTTGTATAGCACCTGCACTACAGATAAATAGAGGATGATTTGTTCCACACAAAAGCTTTCATGAATTCCCAGTTTAACTTCTTACCTTTCAAATAAGGACATGCCCACTAGATAATTTCACAAAAAACCACTGACACTCCTGATAACACTGCTTTTAGCTCTAGAAATGGGGGAGAGGGGAGCAGTGGAGTAAAAGCCCCCAGGCAATTCGAATTGGTTCACTGCACCCAAGTTGAGGAACTGCGTCTATTGCAACTGTGACAAAAAGACCACTAGATTCTAATTTGGGAAAAGCTAAAAATGTTAGCTATGATGGGATATTGCTGAAATTTATCTCTAACGTAGACAAGAACTATGAGTTTTTTACTTCAGTTTTGCTAGCAAGGAAAAGCAAACAGAGCAGAAAATTGGAAGATTAAAAAGTATACATATCCAAAGGAATCTGGAGAAAAGAAAACGGAAAATTTTGGCCAGTTTCCCAGGCCTTACCTTCTGGCTCGTTTTTGATGAGCTCTTCCATTTTTCTTTGCTTAAGGGTGTCTACAACATCCGCTAGGCTCCCTTTGCGCCTTTCTGGGGTTCCCAGGGCTGTGCTGGACAATGATTCTCCACTCTGACGCCCACCTTCTTCTGCCTTCAAGGGTGAGGTAGATGAGTTGTGCGGGGCAAATGAAGACATCACTTTATTGCCATCAACTTCCTGAAAGGGGAGAAAAACAAGATGAAATATTTCTTTCTTTTCTTAAAGAAGAAGAAAAAAAACAAAGACGGAAAGAAAGAAAGAACAATCCTTTGTGCTTTGAATGCATTGCTGTTTGTTCTTCTGTTGAAACCTTTAAAAAGGCATGCAATGCTTCAAAAACACCCAGAACAAAGCCTTCCCATAAAGCATAAACCAAGATTACAGGCTGGAGTGAACAAAGATCAGCTTGCAAGAGAGAAACATAAAATACAGTTTTTCCCTAATTGAGAAGTGTTGTACTCATAGGTCTCCTAATAACAATGGTATTGATTACCTTTAATTGTTTGTTCTTTTACAGCTTTCCTTCTAAAAAAAAACCTTCAATTTTTACAAGGACCATTAATTTCCTGACTTTATAAAGTACTTAATGCCTTGATGGCTAGTTGTTGTAAGAAATAAAATAGTAACCAAATACTAAATGCCCTTCGCCATATGACTTATTTTAAATCACAGTTCAAGCAGTTTTCCCATCTATAAAGGATGAAGCAATTTCTTTCTGCTTTCTAATTCTCCTTCTATTCTCTTCTGCCTCAAACCTTCCTTTCTCATAGAGACAGTATTTTTCACAAAGGTGGTCCTAATGACTTTCACTGGCAGCACAATGGCAAAACTCTGTGACTTCCCAGAACATACACACAACCCTCCTCACGTGAGAGTCCACAGAGGTCTACTCATTAATTTTAATGGAAAGCAAAACTAGGTCCAGCATCTTCAAACTTGCCTTCATTAACGTGAGAGCCTTCTAATCCACGCCTCCTCCAACATAAAACAATGTTCTCTGCACATATTCCTTTTCCTTTTATGTCTCTGTTATACCTTACCCTTCTTACACAATTCTCAAACCCATTTTTTCCTCTGCTAACATATGCCATATCTACCTGCAAAACTTAGGTCAGTGTCTCCAAACACAGCTTGCTGCAGAGTACATACACTGCATAAAACATAATGCTATAAATGTGTATAGTTTTTACTTTGATCTGATTTTCCAGGTATTTTTTTCACTATCTTATTTCCTTACATTTTTGTACTCCAGATGTTCAATGAATATTACTTCTAAAAAATCCACTGGATCATCTCGTGAGCTGAGTTACAGACTTGGCCGAAAAAGTCGTAATAATTTTTAAATTGTTTTCATTTTATAGGGTATGAAAGTGATATAAATATATATATACATGCACACAGTTTTTACTGATTTGTATAATAATAATTTTTTTCTGAGCAATTTTTTATGTCTCTGCTCTAATAAACCACAGTATTTCAGGAGAAAAAAGTATATTTTTGTAAACAGAACATAAATTGCTAAAAACTATCTCAATAAAATCTGAATAAAGCTACACGGGAGATACGCAATAGAGAATATATTTGTTTTCACAGACCACTTTGTTGTGGCAAAAAGATTACCTTTGCTTAAGAAAACTTTTAATGCAAATAGTTTTGAGCAGCTTGAATGTGTTATACTAGTGAATAAATTCCCTAAGAGAATCGGATTTAACTGAGATTACAATCTGGGCCATCATATGCCCCAAAAGCCAAACCCAGTGCTGTTAATGAGAGACTTTCTACTGACGTCAATGAGCTTTTGACCAAGCCCTAAAAAATTTTCCAACTCTAGTCAACAGAAATGCTCCTTTTTTTCCTTTTTTTTTCTTGCAGCTCCCTCCATTTTTATTTTGCACACGGAAAATTACAAGTTCCTGACACCGGACTTCAAAAATTAATTGAAGCCAAATGCAGTTTTTTCCCCCATATATATAGATCTGAATAAACTGGTTTTTAACACCAATTTAGACGAGGCAAATAGTTAACTTCAGCATCAGTTCAGATTTTATCTAAGATTCAAACCTATTATCACCAAGTGGCAATTTTTTTTCTACACACAAGGCCAAAAGAGGAAGTATCTTGAAAGCTGCTTTCTTATTCACACTTTGAATCAGAGAAGCCAAGTATCATCATTAGTTATAGTTCTTAAATCTACTTGTACCGTCAATTATATACAGGAACAGTGCTGTTCCTCATTTTACCAGGAACTAGTTTCTTGTTTTAATCCAAAGCATGCCCCAAAGACATTCACTCGTGTTTCTGCATGTCACACACTGGTCACAGACACAAAGTACTTGTAACAGCTGCCTAAACCTCAGGTGTCATCACTGCTGTTTTCATGTACAATTTAGGTGCATGCAAACGGGTTTTTTTTATGTACAAACATATTCTGTGTATACAACCAGTTTGTTATAAGAGAAGCAGCATAAGAACACAATATTATGTAAAGCAGTATCAGATGATTTTCAAAATCACAAATTGCTTGGCTTTCAAATGGAACTCACAAGTATTTTCAAAACTACTAAAATTTCTCTGCCTCACTTTCCGAGGAAAAGGAATTCTGAGGGGGAGAGGTCAAGGCAGTTGTCTGTGGGCAAAGCATCATGAAAGGACTTCTGGATGCTCAATTCCTAATTTTTTCAAATGTTCAGTGAAACCATGGTAAAAGTCACTTTTGTTTCTGCATTTTGGTTTCCTATCTGTAAAACGGGCACAAAAGAAGTGATTTCTTATATTGCAAAGGTTTTGGAATGATAAACTCATTAATAACAGAGACACCCTCCTACCACAATGTTGGCTAAAAGCCTTTATATAGTACCACAGTTAAAAAGACTTCACAGCTGAACTAAAAAAGGAAAGGGAAGTGTTCTACGCAGATTTTTTTTAAAAGGTAAATTATATACTAAAATGCACAACTAAGCAATCATCCCCAAAATAAAAATGTTTCCTTTGACTGCTCTTGTTAGGTGTGCATGTATGCAGTGTTTGCACATCACATACGTGAGCTATTTATACACTTGTGGGGTATAAGATACACTCCACTTAATCAAAACACATATACAGTAGGGGAACAGCTGCAATCACATCTCAGTGGGCTAAATTACAGTACACCAGTGAATTATTCATTCAGAAAGATCTGTAGCAATCACACATTCATTGCGTGATTTGCAATCTAAGAGGGATCCTCTCCTTTCCGAACCAGCGGATGAGCGCACACATCAGCTTCTGCTGTGGATGACAGTTCAACATGTATCCTCTAGCACACCAGCTCGAGAATCTGTCTTCCCCACTTGTCCATGATCTTTTTATTCTGTCATTCAGAACAACAACCTGAAAACGTGCAACTGTTATCTTGGCTTTCGCTTTACATCCCTCTGTTTGATTTTGCTCTTTCTTATGCCATTACTGGAGAAAGTGGGTCTGGATTTTTACTTCTGGCACGTAGAAAGAAAGCGTCCTTCCACATAAAACCTGCTCGTGTCAATGGTTGTATAAAGCTAAAAAACTTCTAGCAAAGAAAATCCTCTGATACTGCATATGAGAGCTTAAGTAGCCCCTTGAAAACACTCAGAGAAATCCTTAATGGCAAGAAAGATATGTCAGCAACAGTTTAAAATTAATCCCCTGAGAAGGAAGTTCCCTCCCAACAAGCGAGATTTAGCAGGTTCCTTTTCTAAAAGGACAAATCGACATGACGTTTTTTCAGTTTAACTGAGAGAAAAAGCAACAACACTGTAAGGAGGGGTATTAAAGAACATAAATATCTACTAATGACATTTTAAAATTAAATCCATCAAGCCACACACAAGATCTATCAGCCACCAAAACAGTGGAAAACCACGCTTTTACTGTAAAACAGTCTCTCTCTCAGCTGCGTAACCATTTCACCTGTTCAAGTTTGATTACATTCCAGCCTCTGGCACTGTTAATCCTGGTAACAGTTTTATGCAGTTAGCAGCTGCTTGGTGGACGGGGCTCTATTGTTCATTTGCATTGCGAACTGCTCTGCTAATGTGTGCTGGCACAACATTTCCTCCAACTCTGAGCTGGGATTGTACTCACCAACACCTGATGCTGCTGCTTCTTGCTTTTCCCACTTCGGAAAGGCAGACAAGGACCTTACACAGATCGTGCTGGAGCAAACACTCTAGGCCCTTCTTCCCCCCAGCAACAACAGCAACAAAAAAAGGGACTG
>NW_016690190.1:9621834-9772577 GCF_001604755.1 Lepidothrix coronata
TCTCGTCTTCTGCTTCTGTTCCAAGCTAGAATCCACAGGAAGATTCATTCATTTACAAGAAAGTTGCCTCGATATTGCCAAACAGCTTTCCACCTATGGAGGAAATACCTCTTCCAAGGTTTAATGATAAAACAGGCTTCTGCCCTTTCAGGATGAGGTCAATAATCTTCCTTTGTTAATCTTGGGCAAGCTTTACTTAATCTAGCCCCCTTGTCACCTTTGTGATTGACAGGAAAAGTCGTGTCACTGGACAATGGACTTATCCTCACTGAGCAATATCTTTTTTGAAGATTACACAATGTTACCCTTGCTCTCATAAAAAGTGCAAACATTTTGCTGTTAAAAGAAACTATTCATTCCAACTGTATCTTTCAAATTGTCTCTTTCTGTTTCCAGGGTCCAAGCAAGGCCTGTTTCAGTTCTACGGAGGGACAGTGAAAGGCTTAATGAAAAGAAACAGGTTGTACTTGGTGAGATTTCCAAAATATCTCTTAGTGCTCTAAACAGATCTCATCTTCTCCTTCTTCATCTAGAGATGCACATTATTCCTGTCTGCAATTAAACTCAGACAGAAAACCCTTCCATGACATTAAAATTTTGTCCCAAACCAACCAAGAATTGAAGCAGAAGAAAACTCAAAACTAAGTCTGAAACTGTTAATTACCACCATATGGTATGAAAGGAGGTTGCATCTGCAGGGGGAAAAAATAAAAAAAAATATCATGAGAATCTTCTGGGTTTGCAGCCAAAAACACCTGGAATAAAATACTTGTGTCTTTAAAACAAGCGCTGATATTGTCTGATTTTAAGAAGCCTGTGATCCTAAAAGCAACCTAACAGGTTCTTTTTTTCAAAGCTGGAATTTTGCCCATACTTCGTTCTTTTAGAATGTGCAAAGAAGACACAAGGGTAATATTTTTTTCTCTGCTTTCTACATTAGACATGTAGGCCTATCTATTTTATAGTCTCCATAGTGACCAGGAAGCTAATAACAGTATGACATAAGAGATAATCAGAAAACAGAATACTATACACTTCTGAAGACAAATTATTCTCAAGCAGTTTAGTACTGGTTCCTATTTATTTATTTTACCTAATAATATTTTAAGAAATTAATATCTATGTTTAAGATTCAACAGCATAGCTACTCCAAGTGAAAATCTGAAAGCTGTAAAAACACTCCCATTGCCCACAGGAGGCCCACCAGTAATTATGAGAAAACACAACTTGACATTTCCAGTATTTTTTAAGGTTTAAAAGAAACAAAACAGACACAAAATATTCACAAAGCAAGATTGATCTTTTATTTTTTCTTAACCTTCCATCTACGATCTTTGCCTTAATTAATGTAATTAACTTACTTTAGGAGCATAAGTGCCATCAGCTTTCAAGGGGAATCATATTTTCAAACCACTTAAGTGATTTGGAAAACTCTCTCTTCCTACATTCTATGTCATGGGGGCTGCAGGGCAGATATTACCACTAACCTGTGTGGTTTATGGTGGCTGTCAACCTGGTACCTTCAGGAAGATGAAATACATATCCCATAAGGTTTCCCAGTGGACACAGTTCTTCTTACATGTTAAAATCTCTTTGCATCTATCTTATATTTAAACAGGTCTTTTGTCTATAGGTTTCCCTCACGTAGCAAAGTTGTTCATAAGTGGTGGACAGGATCCCAAGGAGATTTAAAAGAAACAGTGGAGGATACAGTGAACAAAAGAGAGACTTTATAGAAGGGCACAGAAAAGGAAAAAAGGTGGAAGAGGATAAATACATCGCTACGAAGAAACGACAAGGACGCATAATCCAAGGAGGGATAAAAGCCACAAAGTGTGTCACGTAAACAAACCTAGAAAGATGTACATCCACAGGCTATGGTTCTGCAATTAAATCCATGCAAACCAACAGCTATCCTCATGCAGATTATTTTTTTCCTAGGACTGTGGTTTTAACGATGATAAAGAAACTAAATGCAATGGAGAGTGAAGAAGTCAGTGAATGTGTCAGAAGAGTCAGCTGAAGAGGTCATCGTGGCAGAAAAGAATTTTACCTGAATTAGGTGAACTAAACACAGTGAACAGAGATGCACATTTTTTTCTTGTTACTGTGACCATGCTGCAGTCAAGCAAAATACATTGAAGACAAATACTGGTTTGGCTTTGCTGAGATGATGTATTTTGGAACTCCATGATCCATGTTTTGGAAGTATTTCCAATTATTAGTATTTCCAATTATTAGACTTATAGAATCCTGATGACATCTGGTTCTCCTTCTAAAATGTTAATACTTTGCTTGGTAATGGAATTTTATTTATTTTTTTGCAATCATTAATAGCTCCTGTCCTTCAGGTTGTATTTTTTTTTTTACATCAAGTGCTATGTCTAATTAATGACCTCTTTTTGATGAAGCAAAAGGTACACTAGCAGAGGTTTCAGTGGGAAGACTCACAGGTATTTCCAGTGTTTGAAATCTATCAACCTGGCTGAAAATGGTTAGAAGCTCAAAAAAACCAACTATCTGCCATATGAACTCTGCTACACCAGACACTTTCTTCTACCTTTTTCCTCCATATGTAAAACTCAGACAATAATAAATATTTCCCGCTGCTTAGGGCATTTTATATAATTGATGTAAAAAGCCTAGAGATTACTGGACAAAAGCCTCATAGCGGTTTTATTTTCATTTTTATTGATGCAATAAATACCCGGCCCTTATATTACTCTTACATTACTCCGTGGGGAACCACAGCCCAATCACCTGAAACCGGAAATTGGGAACTCTCTCATATATCAAGTGCCACCCCACAATATCTGACAGTAACACTGAAATGTACTTTGATTTTTTCCAAATACCATGATACTCTGCTGACTCTGTGCACTGCTGACACAACTGCACGAGCAAGAGAAAGCTTCAAACGTTTCCAAGGTTTGGAGATGAACCGCCAAGAAACTGTTCAGCTGCATTCACACAAAAGGAATAACTTATAATCCATTTTGCACTGTTTCCTAACTTTATCCTGAGATTTTCCTAACTTTATCCTGAGAGCATAGGCGCAGATCCTGCAAGGAGTTAAAGTATCTAGAGATATAAGGAGGCGTCTAGAGGGACTGTTGAAAATGCACAATAGTATACATTCATTTAATTCCCACTGACTTCATTACAGGTCCCTGAAAATAAAGAGTTGGAACCAGCACATTGTGACTGGTTGACCCTCTGAGCTTCTTCAACAGACCATTATCAGATATCTACAGTACAGAGCACAATCTGATAACCAATGCTTTAAGACAAACATTTCTCCGCCGGCTGTTCTGCATTCCAGCCCATCCCCAAACATCCAGCACAAGTTTAGTACTTCTTACTGCTTATCCCACCATTTCTGCATGATTTATTACAAATCAAAGAATTACATGCAAACTGTGGATCTGTTTGTAGTAAAAAACATATGAGAAACTGTTGTGAGTGAAATTCTAGAACCTTTTTATTACTGAATGTCAAACAGGGATTTATTTTTTTTTTTAAATTTTCTTCTGCGCCACAGATTTTGGTTTCTTATTTTGCCCACCTGTTTGTCCCATTTCTTGCAATGAAGTGTTCCCCCACATATAAAAGTAATTTGCAAATCCTATATTAAATATAGTAAAATAGTAACAACTGCTTTGTAATAGGTAAATGTGGTTAGCAACATAATTCCTGACACCCATACTCAGACCAGATCTCTCCTACTGCCTCTTTCTCCAGCCAAACTCATTTTAAGAAAATAACGCAATATAGGATTACATCTATTTGCTCTCCAAACACTTAACAAACAAAACTGGCATTCTGAGAACTCCTAATATGTTAGCTATAACCTGCAAAAACAAAGAACATGTTGTACTATAACAGCCTTGTTATCTTCATGCTAGTAATCTTCATGCTTAAAAATAATAAATAAAGCTCTGCAAAAGCACTTTTAAGACTTTTATGAGCTCTTCCCTGAGGGACTAAAGATTACCCTTAAGACCTTGCTAAACAAAAAATAAGACTGCTTATCAAAACAGCTTGGTAGAGTCTTCAGCATACATTAAATCCTTCTAATAGTTTGGAAATAGCGCAGTATAAAACGATTATCTTTGTAAAAATACAAGCTTACTAACCACATACAACAACTCTGGTTTTGTGAGTGTAAGAAAACCTATGTTTAGTGTCAAAAACAGTTTGATCACCAGCTTTCTTACTATGAAACAAACCCATTGTCTGTGCTAATTCCTTGAGAGAAGGGGAGAGGACCATCTGAACAGAATTCAGTGATATGACAGAAGGAATGCCATAGGCCAGCAATGGCTCCAGGACTGTTCCCAGCTTCCTAGCTTTCCTATTTTGACTCACCACAGTTTTCAGATGGAAAGGGATGTCAGATCACTTTGTCTTTTCTCTGGTAGCATAGATATATTTCACCTCATTCCTTTGGCTGAGTGGCTGAGAGCAGAGTGAAGACAATATAATTTGGTTAAAACTACCTCCTCAGGGTTGAAGCTTATTTGAAGGATCTGGGTCTGGAGAGAAACCACCCTCCAAAAACTGGGGAACAAAAGAAAAGAGAACATCCTACGCCCACAAAGGCCCATGTTCGTGCTAAGGCAGAGTGATTCTTCCAAGTGCCAAAAGCAGCTTTGCAACAAAACAGCACACTCTGTTGTGCCCACACATCTGATGTGGTCCCACTTGTTTGATCTGGGTTAGCAAAACGTCTCAGACAGACAGAGAGGTTTCCCACTGCCCCTATGAATATTCTACACAGTAAAAAACCCCAAACCTTCACTGCTCTGAAACACTGCCTCATATTCACTTCCTTTCAACTCAAACCTCTTCTTATACAGCTGCTTCTTCCAGCACTCTGGACTGTTCTTCCTCTATGTTAGAGTTTGTACTATCCATGTCTTTTTTTTTGACAGTTAGCATATATTTACTTTGTTATTACTGGCCATATTTAGCCGTTTACTCTTTCGGTTTTCCCTCAGAAATCAGCTCCAACAACTCTTTAATCATTTGCTGCTTACATCTGAAATCCCTCCAATTCTCTGACTTCTCTAATGTGGCCAGAACTGAACACATTATTTCACATACAACTTCAGCAGAGCTATGAAGAGAAGGACAATTATGTTGTTACTGCCTTTTCTGCTGCCTTGCTACAAGACAAGCTATTACCTAATTTGTTTTCAGACACCGAAGTATTTTTCAGCATTACTGTTTTCCAAGTGCCTCACTCCCATCAATGATCTGGATTTTTGCTGGATTTTGGATTACTTGATCCAGCTGTATCAATTTGTATTCTCACTTCTTTTGGTATTGTGGTTTTATTCTCCCTGGACCACCAGTGGCAACTTCAATGTGTGTACTGTAATTCACTTGTTCAAACTTCTATAACAATGTATTTATTTCTCCATATTTCTAAGTTGTTGCTACAGGTGCTGCTGTCCTATGGATCCGGTATCAAGAAGTAGACAGCTTACAGCAGGCAAAGAACTATTGTAATCATATTCCTTTCAGTCCACATTTTTTTCCAGCCACTTCAGAACAGTGGAAGAGACAGATGTTGCTATGTAACTGGGAGGCTTTGACAGGCCAGGTTACACAAAAAGGTACAAGAAGGAAGTAGACCTGTGCAGAGTATATTGCCCTAGGAATTCCTTTCTCATTTCTACTGAAGGAATTCCTCTGCCATTTTGGAGTTTCAGAAAAGGTACCCATCTTTTTCTGACACTCAGTATATCTGCCTCTTTCTACAAGCTGAATAAAATCATACTGTACCAAATCATTCTGCCCTCCTCTAAACAACTTAATGCATTACTCTTTTTTTTTTTTTTAATAGTTACTTTACTTGGAAGAATCAAATGAGATGGACAAAAGACTGTATGAAGGAAGTACCACTCAATGCATGCATACTTCCGGACTGAAATCCACACAACTTCCAACAATCAACTCTTTGGGAATTACATGTTCTTTATATTTTTTAAGATCTTAGCCCACACATGTAATATCAGGAATCCTGCACATACCCTACATGAAGGAGGGCCATAAAGTTGATAAGGGGACTAGAGCTCCTCCCCTATGAAGACAGGCTGAGGGATTTGGGGCTGTTCAGCCTGGACAAGAGAAGGTTGTGTGGAGACCTCACAGCCCCTTCTAGCATCTGAAGGGGCTCTTCATCAGGAACTGTAGTGACAGGACAAAGAGTAATCACTTCAAACTGAAAGAAAATTTAGCTTAGACATACAGAAGAAATTCTTTACTGTGAGGGTGCTGAGGCAGTGGAATGTGTTACCCAGAGAAGCTGTGGATGCCCCATCCCTGGCAGTGTTCAAGGCCAGGTTGGACGGGGCTCTGAGAAACCTGGTCTAGTGGAAGGTGTCCCTGCCCAAGGCAGGGAGTTGGAACTGGATGATCTTTAAGCTCCCTTCCAACCCAAACCATTTTATGAGTCCGTGAAGGATAGGTGTGTGACGAAATCCACTACACTGTTAAAATAATCGTGTTCTGCTTACACGTTGTATATTTTTCACAAGCCTTGTCATTTCACATCTGTTTATCTACTTTTACCTTGTATTTGTCCTTCTTATCAAAAGACTACAACTAGATTTACAGGATGATAACAGAGATTAGGATCACACTATTTTTTTTTTCTGAAAGCAATCTTCTGAAATCTTCAAGAAGGGCCAGAAAACATAACTTTATGAAAATGGAATAGCTACATAAGAAATAGCCCCACTGCCTCCACTGGAGTTTACTGCAGCATAAGATGCCACATTTGGAATACAAATTTAAAAAAAGAATAATTCTCTTGGTTCAAAATGTTTGTCTCATATATTTTTGTAATGTTTTTATCCAAGTTCTCTATTCTTTTACTTGCTTTTTACAGACCTCACCAATTACTTTGCTTACTACTTACTCTCTTACACTTTTTAAGTAATGGCTACATAAACAATAATTCATAGGATTTTTCCAATCAATAACTGGTTTAACCCTTTTTAAGAGTTATTAAAAGACCTGTTTTCCCTCCAAAATTCATTTCACCTGTTCTTTTCATGTCTTTTATAACTTGATTTTCTTCCTATAAACAACTGTTCCACAACTTTAGTGAAACAGAATTCGGAATTCTGGTGTAAACAAAGTGGTTCTCAACTTTGGAAGAAAGACTGCATGGAAAATAAAAAGAAATATATATATTCTGAGTTTGTAAATGCATTCAAAGAAAGTTAGTTCCACAGAACATGTTTACAGAGTGGGAATGGAACTTATTTGGATCTTATGCACTTCAGAGGATGGTGTTTGATCAGATAATGCCAAATATATCAAGATAATTAATAAAAATTAGTAAGACAAAAGTCAATCCACGTAACACTGATACATAAACATAATATACGTTAGAGCTACTCAAAATTTTGTTTAACTAATTCCCACAAAATAAATTTGTGGTATTGCATATAGGGCAAGCCAGGAAATGACGTGAGCTGACTTGCCTGGGTTCCAAAGCACAGTAAAGGCAGAGCACATTCAGCATCCAAGGGTTACCAAGAACCAATATTCTGTTTGCTCTTCTCGGTCTTAGTTACCTCAAATGGTAACATTATGTTCTGCTCTGGGGAGCAGCATGATGTCATTTTATCATTTAAGTCCTATTCTAAAGCTCATTCAAACAGCGATTAAACAAGTTTTAAAATGCACATAGACCCTGCACACGGGAGCCAGCTTAGACTGTGTCTGAGTGATGCAAAAAAACCCAATAAATTCTAATTTATGACAGATTCACAGTTGCTCTCACTCCGCAGACGAGTTATTCTTTCTTCTGTTCCTGGAAACTTCAGTCAGTAGCATACATTGCCTACTATGAAGAGACCTTTGTGATAAGATGATATCAAGGGATGTTGTGACACTCCTGATTAAGAATTACACAGTAAGCAAACCGTACAGAAATGCTAATTTTCCTCCCCTCTCTCATCACTTACCTAAATTATTCTGAGTAATACAAATGATCTTTATTAGCTTTAAGGCGGTTCATTCTCTCATTCTCTTATGCCATTTTGTTAAAGAAATCATATTCCTGTGGCTGATTAGGTGCATTATATATTTCAACAATTAAATTTGTGCACTGTTTTATATCATGTTCACAAATAGACAAATCAAAAAACCTAAAGAACGTCAATTCTTTTACAGTCACAGCCAACTACCCACCATCAGCAGAGAATGAATAACTTTTGCTGGAAATAGCCTTTCTTCTCCAAGCTCCTCTTTGAATCACTGATTTCTGAGTATTCCCTGTAGTTTTCAGTCATCATGAAGTGATGCTGAAAAACCCACAGAATTGCCCAACCCAAATAAGAAAGACACAATTTTCTCCACTTTGGCTGGAAAGAATGTAAGCCTACTTTATGATGAGGAAGTAATGGTTGACTAACAGAGCATGGTTTTACAAAATCTGTCTTTTTCTGACCTTAAGCTTACTAAAAGTGAGTCTCAGGATGTGATCCAACCAGGTATCACTGTGCCTACCAGCACTAAGCTGATGTACAGAAGGTTTCCAACAAAAAGTTCTCTGCAATCCATTCATTATACTTAGCAACATCAAACAGGGAAAAATAATTAAAAAGCTCCTATTGAGCACCTAAAGACCTTGAGCACAGACAGGGGGTGAACACAAAGACAGGGTATTTGGTTGTGAGAGTCACACTTTTTATATATGTATATTCATACACATTAAAAGAAATTACAGTACATTTTTAGCAGTTTTCTTATTTTCTTCCTCCCTTCTATTCCGGTCTATGACTGTCTACACTTACAGTGTGTGTATTTAAACATACTCAAAAGAGTTACATAAAATTTCTCGATTTAAGTTTTTTTTAATCTTCAGATGTACAAGTATGTGGAGATAATATATTTGAAAAATAAATTGCCTGGGTAGATTCAATTATGTGAAGTAAGAGTGAAAATCACATGCAAATGACATTATAAATGGGAACTATGCTGAGACCTTATTTGTACTGTACAAGGTACAAGCAGGCAAAAGTAAGACACTGGAGACTGGTCCCTCTGGAAAGGCATCCAATCTTCCTTGCAGCATCTTTGACAGTACTGGCGGTTGCACCTACACATTTACATAAAGCTTTTCTCTTGATATTACATCTCTGATATTCAAACACTACCTAGTGTCTCATAACTTAAGGTTCAAAGAAACTCCTGAAAATAGCAGGTCAAAAGAAGATGTTACAATGACACTGTGCTGCCACCTGTAATACACCTGACCACTGACTGCTCTCCTGAGCAGTTAATGTAATACATCATACATTCATGGCTATTAATATTAGCCATAGTTTTTAGTATGACCGTTTCGTTTCTTCCATCAGTATCACATATTAATTGGGAAGCATGGCTGTGTCATTCACACTATGGTACTTTCTTCCTTCCATTACTTTATGCCTTATGTCAAAGGAAAATGGAAAAAAATTGGAAGGAGCACACACATACTCTGCCAGCTGTCCTGTCTTTAGACCATGTTTTACACTACCTTATCATGACATCAGTCTCCACTGATTATTTAGGAATCAGATCCATAAAATAAGGAAGTATTTACACTGTAGGTTCAAATTCACCTCTAGCCTATACAAAACAAGATACTGTTATTGTATAAGGGGCTGGTAATGTGGAAATGTTAGATGATATATAAATCACAGTTACCCAAATCAGCTAAAGCACCATCTTCAAAGGAGAAAACTCAGGATTAGGAAGGCCCATAGAACAGAAGAGCAATGCAAAAGTTATATTTTCAGTGACTAAATAGAGAACTTCTGAGACTGTCCAAAAAACACTATCTTTTTGTAAACATTTTTCCCTTAAGATATTAATTTTCAGCATGCATCTTCAGATTTCAGCACACATTTGTTTTCTAAAGGAGCTGGTCAGAACACTGAATGAATAGCAAGAGCTTCAGAAGATCTCCATGAGCAAATTGCATTTACCTCCACAAGTTATTTTCAGTGAAAAACGGGATCACTTTTTCAGAAGACTAAACTGTTCTGGAAATCTCACTTCCTGAACACATTCCATTTCAAGTCTTTGTGTCTATTAATTTTCATGCAGCTATTACTCAAATAAAAACTTTCTTCCTTGGAACACTCCTTGGAGTCTTAGTATCAGAGAGCTCAGCTTAGGCACGTTGAACACTCAATAAAATATGACTAGAATTAGCTGTAAAAATTTCTCAAAACAACTAGTAGTTTAGGTTTTCCCCAACAGCTTAAATACTGAGGAAAAGAAACACTCTTACAATATCCAGTAAAGATACTAAGGAAAAAAAAAAGGAAAATAGACAGCCAACAAACACCTTTGGAAATTACTGATTGTTCCTACGACTGCAAGGCTCCATCAATTTGAGATTGGCACAGATTAGTAGAAGCTTACATGAAAGTATCTGTGTTCTGCTTCTGGAACAGGAGAACCTCCAACAACGTATGGGGATAAGCAGAACAGTGACTTTAAAATGTCACCTTAATTCAAAATATTTGTTCCTGATGTATTTTCTGACTCGTGTCTATCTGCTTGCTTTATTGATTAATTTTTTTTATCTGCCCTTAGCACCAACAAGTCAATACAGCTAAAAAAGAAGGAACTGGACAGTGCTTTGCAGACATATTATCAACAAAATAGTCAGTTAAGTACCATTTGCAAAATGTTTATCAACTAGGGATGATGTGAAGCAAAAAAAGACACAGCTTTATTTTCAAACCCCAGGTTAAGTTATAGCATTATAGGCAATTAATAAAAATATCATACTTTTATGCAACTAAATTTGACCCCAAAAGCCACAGCAAGACAGAAAACATAGGACCCTTTAATGTCATTTTTCCAGTCATTTATCTGACTATAACCACACTTTAAAGCGTTGAGGTCAGCTGGTCATGAAGCTTGAGCTACACTTCTGACTAGCATGCACCACATTTGACTTGAGAGTAAATAAGGGACTGACACTCCATTAACCTTCACAAGTACAATTATTTATCAAAACAGTTCAAAAGAGTACCCGACAGAGAACTGATAAATCTGGAAGCAAAAAAGGAAACTGTAAGAGAACAAGCTAATCTTTTGCCAGTGATGAAGAGCCACTGCCCACCACAATTCCTGGGGCAAGTCCTCCAGTCAGTTTTAACACCACCATCCATTTTAAACTAACGTCCCCTTAATTCACACCGGCTTTGACAAAATCTCAGAGCTTTATTTTTGTTCTTTTTTTTAATTCCATCTTCTTTCTTGGAAATAATATATGCTAATATCCTGTATTTACAGGAATCTTCAAAGACTTTCTTCAGAAACACACACAGAAAATTCAGAAGAGTTCTGACCTGTTTTGTCATATCTACTCTTTTGTGCTTTTAGTTACAGCACAAGGCCTGTTCACAATATTCCTATTTGGTGAGCTGACTGTCATCTTCCTACCTCCATAGGACCTTTATTTCTTTTATTACAGGACCTGTGGTCATTTATAACCCTATGTGATCTTCAAATTTCATTAATTCTGAAAAATTTCTATAGTATCTTTATGTTGTGAAATTCCACCTGAATTCCTAACTGAAGCATGAGGTTGAGCAGCTGTCATCTGCCATCAATTACTTTGACTTTTTGACTGCAATAGCCCTCTGCACTTCCAAAGATAGGGGAGTTTCCTTGAAGTCTTACACCAGAAAGTGTCAGGAGGGAGAATGGAAAGAAAATGGTTTCACCACACAAAGATTCATTCATGAGCAACTGGAAATTTCACCCATCATTGCCATCCTGTTTGCATACTGGTTTCTCTTTGGCAGAAAAGCACACCCCTTGATTTCACTGTACCCTAGACTGATCTCCAGCCTCTCTGAGATGCATAGATGGAAAGAAAACACTAACTATTCACCACTGGAGTTGCAGTTACCACAGCACAGCTCAAAAAAAAAAAAAAAAAAAAAGAAAAAGCAGTGGCATGCAGCAAATTAACTACCTTCCTAGTCTTTGCTCTCCCCTTCAGATCAGTACTTCACTACTTTGTAAAAATTAATTGAGTCCTATGAATACAAACAGCTCATTCAGCTAGCTCATACCTTCTTTCTGGTGGTCACAAGGCAAGATTCTCAAAATGTAAAAATCGAGAGACAAAGAAGAAAGAATCACTTTAAGGGGAAGAAGCTTTTACTCATCAAGTAGCCCAAAACACAATAAAAAACCATGCTGACTGACATCAAGGTTAATTTCTACCAAGTGTCATCTAATAAAGTGGAAAGATTAACTTGATAACTCCTTTTTAACAGAGGATTTATTACATTCATAAAACACAGAAAAGCATAACCCTTATTGTACTAGTTACCTTATTTCAGCTTGTACAAACAGTTTATTCCTTAAAGATAAAAAAAGGAAATGGATTTTGATTTTAAATCTGTTGCATACTTTATCTTGTACATACGAAAATAATTATGTTCAGAGGGCTGAGTACTTTTTAAACGTGACTCAGATAATTGATATTGTGAGGTCCATGTTTATTTTTTCCCACTGATTTCCAGATCAAATGCCTTAAACTGAAAAGACTTCCTCCCTGCCAGCTCCTTGTGTTGGAAACTCAATGTTTCTTCTTCCTTCTGCCTATAAGAAGAGATTCTGTCGTCAAGACTTCACTGGCAATTCTTTGGTTACGCAGGAGGCACTATAATCCATTTTGCTATTCCACAGCTACGTAGTCAGAGCTCAGCAAAGCTAAGCAGCCCTAAAACTTGTCTTCTGCCTAAGCAAAGTGGAGTGGTGGCACATGAAGCCTTCCTTCCATCAGAAAGGACTTAACTACAAGTTAATTGAACAAAACAAGACAGCACCATCTATGAAATGGTGACTGAGCTACCCAGAGAACGCATCGTCATTAATGGAAAGGCATCAGTTGTAACGCAGAAGACACAGTTGTTAAAATGTGAATGATTCCACTCTAAGTAGTTCCAGAGAAACAAAAAAACAGTAAAAAAATTTAGAAAAATATGAAGACAAGAATTCCATGCACCGAAAGAAAAGTCTGAGACGAGGGGATGCGATAGCACTCTTCAAATACAAAAAAATTTGCTGCAGAAAGGAGCACATATCCTTCTGCTGCAGTGGCCAGGACAAGAATTAGAGAGACAAAACTGACACAGAAAAGATCACACAGCAGGAAAAACTTTCTAATGCTAGAGATAGAAATACCCTGGGACAGACAGACCAGTGAGTTCTAAGTCTCCATCACTGAGTAACTTCAAGAAGTTAGACTGTTATCTGAAAGAAATGACATTTGTACAGCTGATCCCTGGATTGGAGCTGGGACTGGATGACCTCTCCTGATCCCTCTCAGCCCTACAGTTCCATGAAGTGCAGGGCTCACATACGGTGAGAAATAGATGGGCTCATTCAGTAGGGGCTCTATAGATCTGTAAGGGACTTACTCACTAAGCTGGATCAGGGTTTTTTTAGTTGTGTTTTGCTTTGGATTTTTTTTTTTTTCAGATAAATCAATAGGCTTGGGCCATTTTCCAAAGATGTGATTTGCTAAGTTTCAAGCCAAACCTCTCAAGCTTTACTCATGAGATAAGTGCTAAACAATGAGCCAGATTCATCAAAGCTTTATAGACTTACTTAAAAGAAAAAGAAACTGATTCAGCCAACTCATTTCAAGCCAAATCAGGCAGTTGAAAATCTATTCCTGAGATTTGGAAAATCTGTCTTTTTTTAAAATATTTTAAAAATATGTTTCGAGAGTCCCTCTTTTGCAGGGGCCTCAGGCAACTCTGTCGAGAATCTGTTTTTTCCCAGCCTGATTAGGAGTGGTGTATTCCTCATGTCTATAGGAGATAGCTGAAATATGTTTGTATATATACACCTACATATTTTTACATATATATTTACATATACAAATAACATAAGGATTCAAGAACTTGCTATCAAAGGTTTGGTAAATACAGCAGTGCGTTTACTTTCAAACAGATTAATAATGAATTGGCTCCTTTACTTAAAGGAAAAAAAAAAAAATCAATGGTAGCACTGGACACCAGCGTACTCTATTAATGCATATGGGTAAAAACAGTTCCCTGCTCTCAGGTTTACAAGGCTTACAAGCCTTAGGACATAAAAATCTACAATACCTCTCAGCACTGACCCTTACAGTACTTCCGAGGGGTAGGTTAATTCCCATGTTTCTTCAGCTCTTGGCATCTCTACCGAGTAGGATAACAACTGAGCCAAACAAGCTAGCTTTCGTGTACACCCCACAAAAATCCTACTGGAAGCACCAAAGTGTTTGAAAAAAGGCATCAAATGTTTATTACTAGGAGAGGGGAGGACATACACCTGGTGTTGACTAACAGGACGGGTCATAGTGTTGATTGGGAAGAGGGGAAAGCCCTGCCTAGCCACTAGCATCCCACATTCTGACTTCTGAGCTGGAGAAAATCTGGGCTGAAAATACTGTGTTGGGAATGTGTAAATTTCTACAGAGAAGCACAGAAGAGGCCTCCATACTCTTCTTCCCCTACAACTCGTAAATTCACTAATAAATTCAATTTCAGCGGCTGAACATTGTTGGCACTACAGTGATGGGCACAGACTTAGACTAAGGTGGCTGCCTCTCTAGCCCAGTATCAAGCATTTACTGTAAATGTATAATGTAAAAGCAACGAGAAAACTTTCGAAACCTTGCCACATCTTCTTTTTTCTGTTTTGTTCTTTGCAAGGAAACTACTCCTTCCAAGAACATGGAAAGAGCATGTGACTTTGAACTGGAAAACCTGAAAGATCAGTGAGCCTACCTGCTAATGAGCAACTTGCTATTGAAATGAGCTCATTAGCTTTCATTTTTGCTGGCTGCTGATCGATTCATGAGCCACTTAGGTGGCCTCTGTAAGCTGTACATAAATTATCAAATGCATTGATTTCTACAAATAATAAATTGGGAAGTCAGTCCTTTCTGTATCTCTAGTATACATGCTCAGCCCAATGGCCTTCAAAATTCATCCAAAGAAAACAATGATAACATCAGTGTTCACAGATACAGTGCATCTCAAATGGCAAATATTCTGCTGCAAAAATAAGCTGTGCTGGCATCCCAGAGAACTGAATAAAAGCTTGCCTCTGAAAATGTTACATACAAAATGTACAATACAAAACGCACAGAATTTTGCATGAATCTGTGTGTAGGTGGCAGCTCAAGAAATTCACAGTAAGGAATAATTGTCTACAGCAAGGAAAAATCTGAGCTAGATGATCTTCAAATCCTCTTTGATCTTATATCATTAAATTTCTATAACCTTCTTCATATGAGCAAAGTAGTCGAAGTCCTATGGCATCCCAGAGTCAATGCTGAGTTTCTGAAGTAAAAGCATTTTCTCTTGTCAACTGGCAAACCCAACAACATAGGAAAAGAACCTGTTAAACACTAAATCATTCATCAGAGGAAGAGGTGGGGAAGGCCTCCTTTACCCAAACATGCAGCCATAACGTTGCCATTTTCAGCACATATGGGTACTTCCAAAGCTGGGCTGGCCAACCTGGCTTCACCTGGCTTCCCAACTGCTGACAGAAAGTATAGCAAAAATTAATACTTTGGACATGTATGCTTGCAAATTTCCAAGCCCTTCATAACACTGATTTGCAATAATTTGCCTAAGGTCACGTGGGCCTTGATCCAAAGCCTATTAAAGACAAAGCAGTCTTTAAATTGACTTCAAAGAGCTTTGGATTGGACCCTCAGTGAATCACTGCATAGTAAACAGAAAAGTCAAGAACGGAAAACCTGGTCTAAGGCATAGATGTATTCCCTCCTTCATCACCTCAGTTTTTTGAAAAAGACAGGAAGATGAGATTTAATTTTCCCATTCTTCTATATCGCACTACCAGCCCAATGAAACCAATTTAATCTGCTGATACAACCTAACACAAGAGCCCAAATGCATTACAGAGGTATCTTCATCACCTTGACCTCAGTAATACCAGCACCAGTGAGAGCAGCTCACTGGAGTGCCACTGGAGAGAACTAAGGCAATTCATGCCAGCTGAGGACAGTGCCAGACCTGGACAGCACGCTCACTCCCAAAGAACAGTAAGCTTAGGACTAAATGCAATAACAATAAGGAGTTAAAATGTGCAGACCAGAGAACATCGCTTAATCCCAGTTTACTGAAAGGACATGTCATTTTTAGAAAGTTGTCCAAACAACTGTCTTAATATTCTACACCAAAGTGGCTATTAATCAAACAACAAAGGCCCAATTAACACATAGCTGTTGTCACCTTGATGTTAAAAGCCTCTCCCTTCCCCCCTTCTTTCTTTCTTTTTGTCTTTAATGTTACAACCTAACCCAAAAATGCCTCAGGGCCCTACAGGAAAAAAAAAAAAAGACAAGATAGAGGGAGGGAGAAAGGGAGGGGGAGAGGGAGAAAAAGTGGGGAGGGGAGATTGAGAGAGAGAGAGAGAGAGAGAGAGAGAGTCTTAAATACCATCTCTCCTCTAGGCAGCAATTTCCACAGATGAAGAGGTCACCACTGTTTAACAGTGTGCTGCCACGTTAATTTAGTATGACAAGATAAAGCAGTAATCTCTGCTCGAAGAGGCTGTAAACCGCCTGCTATCCAGGGACATGCTCGAGTCGATTTGCACTGTATATCACTTTATACAATTGCCGTGACAAAGCCCCCTGAGTTCCCTCATGTAAATCTCTCTCTCTCCCTCTCAACTTCCCTGCCAGTCAGACAGCATCGGATCTGCGGTAAGCTATGCAAACTTCGTGTTTTACGCATGCCAACGGACCCCAAAGCTCCCCGCCTCCCCCCCCCCCAAGAAAAGATGTTTAGGACTTTGATAATCCATTGATCCCACTTCCATATCGGCTTGTATTTTTCAATCTGTCGTGTTAAGTTGTCAGAGAGGGCGATTAAACCGATGTTTCATGTTCCGAGATTTGCGTTCTTGGGAATGATAGTTTTCAAAGCCTTTCTTGCTAGGTTCTGCTTAAAGATTATCCCTAAGAAAGCTGATGTGAATATTATTACTGGCATAAACCTGGTAATAAAACCATAAAGTGTTTTAGGTAAAGACATTTTAGAGATATTCAGGGTTATAAACATAAGAGTTTAAAGCTGGATAGAATTTGGAGTGCTTAAAAAAAAAAAAGGGAAAAAAAGGGAAAAAAAAAAAAGCGCCCTGTCAGGCTGTGGAGTTTTCTCAGCATGAAGCAAAACAACATATGTAAAAGGGAAAAGGGAACTCGCATGTCTATGTAAAATAAATATAATTACAGAATCACAGAAGAGGGCAGAGCAGAACACTGACCTGTGCAGTTAGACAGGAACGAAAAGAAGACAGAGCATGTGTAGCGGTGGTCACGATACTGCCTCAAATAAAATGCAGTGACAGCTATTCCGAGCGAACAGCAAAGAAAGCTGCCTGTGTCTCCAGCAGCCTGCACAGCTGAAAACATGGTCTTCTTGTTGGGGAAATAGGGTGAATTTTGTGCAATATGTTGCAACTCTCATATGCCATACTGCATCTCTAGAACATGCAAGTTTTAAATTATGTCTCCTCTCTATTTCACATTTAATTTGTGTCGTTTTCCTATGGCCTGCAGGCATGATACAAGTCACAGCACACAATATACCAAACACAGTGCCAAAACGTGAAACTGTGCACATGTATATACCCACTTTCTGGATTAAACACAGAAGAGGACATAAGTAGAATTAAAACACACACAGCAGACAGGTTTCTACAGAATAAGACTGGAATGTAACTACAGTTTCTTAACTAATACATTGCTAGGTCTATCCACTAAGCCTTTGGACTTGCAAAAATGACAAAGCAAGACTTAATCAAATCTTTCAGACACAACAGGTTACACATACATTCTCCGTAATTACTTAAATTTCATAATAAAATCTGATGTTCATTGCAGCTGATAGCAAGACAGACGGATGCTTTATTAAGCACTTAAGTTTCCAGTAACATTTGAGGATTCCCTACATTTTAAATGGGAAAACCCCCTGGATTCGATGCCCTTTATCAGTATCAAGAGAGTCTTCTCAAAATAGCCTTTTAAAGGTGTTTTGCATTACTTCAGTTCTCCAGTTCACGTTGCTAAACAACACATTACTTATTACTTGAACTTAACACTGCTGATAGATATACAACCAAATATTTGCTTTTAGGGAATATCCAATTCTTAAAACCCCACCAAATACCGTCAATACTGGTTAAAAAACAAGTCTGCCAGAATATTCACACACTCCATGCCCCCAAAAAAGGGGACGAACTTGAACATGGTTATTTCTACAAATATAAGAGAGAATATTTGTGCAGTAATGTGTGTTATTTCTTTAACTCCCTGTACTGTGAATGGGATTACTCTCACCTAATTTTAGCCCCAAATTAGACATCTAGTCTAAACTAGTCATCAAGGCTCCCTCTATAGTCAACAGACAAGCACTTTCAGAAGGTAATTCATCTTTCTTGTCTTAGATGCTTATTTTGAGATTGGAAAGGTTGCTCTAGCAGAGCGGATATCTTTTTCCATAAGCTCTGAAGACCGCCCAAACACCTTACTTTTGTGCCTAAAATTCGGTGAACTGAACCCAATCTCACTGTATCTCATGCAAGAAACTCCGTGAGTCTGGAAACACTCACAGACCATAGACCATCATGGATGAGGGACAAGTACAGTTTCCGTTGTACTAGCACAGCCACAGACAACAGAAGTGAATTGCAAATGATAAATCAACAACTGGGAAGCTGGAAATACAGTCTAATTTCACCCAGTAAAATGAAAACTTGCCATTTTTGCTGATATTTATGAAATTACAAGTCCAACAATATCCTTGCGATATTTCACAGAGCAATATAAAGATATAGGTCCTAAATATAAAAGTAAGTATTTCAGTCAAATTAGCTTATTCACATGGAAAACTCAGGAATTCACTGTGGCCCTGTGTCAATATATTACCCAATACTCATGTTGACAGCTTCAAAACTGAAGCTATGGTCACTGCCCAAAAGCTAAGTTTACACTGGCCGCAAGCAAACAGGAAAAGTACATCATCTGCCACAGATGTATTCTCTGCAGAACTGAATCACCCTCTTTTCAATTCTCCTTGTAGATACATAAAATTCTGAAAATTGTCTTGCTACAGAACTTACCAAATTGGTTTAAAGATAATTTAAACAAGTCTTATACATGTAACTATCGTGAATGATCAATCTGCTCTCCCCTCACACTCTGCGAGCGTTACTGTCTGTGTCAAGACAATATAAATTTAAGAATTTGGAGGGAGAAAAAAAAGAGGTTATTTGCAGATTTTGTATTTATAAAAGTAAAGAATATATACCATGGACTCACACTCTATCATCAGTCAGATGCAGGACAC
Organism: Lepidothrix coronata; assembly: GCF_001604755.1. Taxonomy (NCBI): domain Eukaryota; kingdom Metazoa; phylum Chordata; class Aves; order Passeriformes; family Pipridae; genus Lepidothrix; species Lepidothrix coronata. The sequence goes on from NW_016690190.1 coordinate 9,641,256, forward strand.
AAACTCAAGTGAGTTAAGTGGTTTGAGCTCTGAGATGCAGAATGCTTTATATTCCCAACAGAGCTAAGCACTACATAGCAAACTCTTATTTAAAAACAAGCAAATGCTCTGGCCAGGCAATTACCTCTCACTCAAGGCTTTTTTAGTTGAAGTTAGATAACTACAGATTTATAAACTATTGGGATCAACAACTGAGCTTAACACCCTAAGCTCCAGCTGTAACCTATGAAGAAAAATAGGCACTTCTAGGGTGTGAGTTCCCTGACCTACTTAGAAGGTATGTTAGGACAAAATGTATCACGCTCCACTATTCCCTATTTACTTCCATTAACCATGAAGTTAAACCTAAATTTACTAGCTTACCTCTGGACATATATTTTGTAAACATTTAGCCTGATCAGACTTCACTCTTGAATTTTCACCCCGAATATGACATTATGATTGACATGACTGCATTATGTGCTAGTAACCACTTCCTTCTAGGAGAAATAACTTCCTTTCCCTATGAGAGAAAGCCAAAATGTCCTTCTACTGCACTAAGAGTCCTATAATCCCCAGAAATTTACTATTGAGTCTGCTGTCATATACCAGAAAAATCCTCCATCAATTGAACTGAAAATTATACAAGAAACTAACTCATTCCTAACAGAGTCCTAAACCCAGTAAGCTCTGCGTTTGTGTACGTTGTTTTCTGGAGACCCACAGATCCCCAGCAAATGCTGTGCCTTTAAACACAGATGGATCCAAACCTGAGCAACTCTACTGATTATGACTGCAGCAGTTTAAAATGAAAAGAACAGAAAAGAGGGAAGTTTCACTTACAGCTACAGAGATGAAACACACACTTTAAATTCAATCTGAAAATCAGCATAGAAGAGAGTGAGAAGCTCAGGTATTCTGTATTATTTCTGGCTAGCAATATTAATAAGCAATGCGAGCTTCCACTTCTGACATGACTTAGTGTAGAGATACACATACAATCTACTGCAGTAATTCAGACTTGAAATGTCAGAAGGATTTTACCTTTTTGCTATAATATTTCTTATTTTCTGTCATCAAACTCCAATCCTACAAAAAGCTATGTGCAGAAGGAGTTATAGTCAGTGACCTCTCCTTCCCTCCCTCTTGCTACCATCAGCATTAGGTTCCAATCAACCAGATTATTTTGCAGGAACAGGGTCATAAGCTAAGCATTCTGGGGCAGGAATGTTTCTTTTTTCTGTCTCTATAAAAATAAATCATGTTCTGGGTACAATATAAATAAAGATAATAACAGTCTGATCTTAGATTTTATTGGTCTATGTTTCAGACAATCTATATAATTTGCCTGCTGCCTGTACAAACTACAAAAAGTTAATCTTTATAGCTCTTTCTTTTCCTTGGGGTGGATTCAGTTTTCAAAGCAAAAAAAAAAAAAAAAAAGGATGCTAAAGCAGACTATTTCCATGTATAATGACAGCCTTGTTTACACTGCTCTGGCAAAAGCTATCCTTAGTTAAACTGGGCAGAACTCCACTCAGTTACTTCCATTAGTTTATCTAGTGATGCTAAATTCACAGGATTCACTGAGTCTACTTCAACAAAAAATACCTTATCTGGTCACACAACTGCACCTAAACCGGAAAAAGAAACAAAGAACTTAAGAGTGTTAAAGGGAATCTGGAAATGAGGCTGGCCAAACTATTCAGACAAGCCTGCTACCCCGGACATAAAGGACTCTTTTAAGAAAGTTTGTTTCCTCCGTTTCATTGTCTTTAAACACTTTGGAACATTGGTTGGTTCAGAAACATTGCAGCACATCAACCTCCTCTTGTAGGGAGGTCTCTGAATATGTCTTAGGACTTGACACACCTTGGCAGATTCCCATTCTTAAACAAACACGTACTGAAATCTGTCTTGCCACAGGTCCCTCTCCAGCCATGAATCTCTAGAGAAAATTAATAACCCCTTTCACTACAGTGGAGAAGGTGGTGATATTTCACTGATATACTCAAGACAAGAGGAAGCAGTTAGTTACATGAAAGGAAAAAAACAGGACTGCATGACATGACACTTTAAATGCTAGCAACGGCCTGAAGCCACATTTTCATTACCACTCCAACCATCATTACTTTTGGTGAATCTGCAAAAGCATTAGCAGTGGCAAGAAAAATTAAGGGAAAGCAAGCTGGCCTTGGCACAGCCTAGTCCAACTGAATTTTATATGACCTAAGAAAACACACTTAAAGAAACAACACAAAAACCATGATGGAGCATTTCGCTCGTCCATTTAAGGGGCAGAAAATTAAGAAATGCTTCAGATTGTCCCTGTAGTGGGTAACATCCTAAGCATGGACACAAACATCTGACAGTGAGAGAGGAAACTGTAAAACATGACTGGGAGTACTGAAAGTAGCAAAAGGTTCTGGCACTTCTAGGAGCCAGAGCTGATAACCACAGAGATTCCTTGCAACCCTGGAATTCAAGAAACCATGACCAATACTTCACAATGCATTTCAGTTTTGGTATATCTCTACTGAAAGTAGAGCTGCATATCAAAAAACAACCATCCCCTGGTTTATTGACATTCTGTCCAAGCAAACAGCACAATACTTATTTTTACCGTGCTATGTCTTCATATGAGCTATTTACTAAAAGGTTTTAGAATGGATTAAATAATAAAAATGACTAAGTTAAATATGACTACAAGCAGAGGAAGAAAATGGGCAAGGCAGAAAAAGGTTTTCAGAGGACAACTGCAAGCTGAAAGAAAGTGATAGAGTAATATTGGCTCCTATGAGGTTGGAAATAGAGAAAAACTCTCACTTGCAGTGAAAAAAAAAAGGAGAAAGCCACATCAGCTGCTCAGACGAAGTAATGTGGATATGGAAAGTACGTGGAGCAAGAGAAAGCACATGGGGAAACCATTCTGGAAGTTCTAAAATGAATGAGCAACTACTGAAGCAAAAATGAGTCAAGGTGGTGTGCAAAAGTAGAAGTTTGTGCTACATAAGAAGCAAAACATAATAAACTTTGATTCCCACAAGCCATGCCTTGAGGCATGTGTCATATAAGAGTATGAAAGCCTGGTATGCTGCTCTCTATTCTGATGATAGTTACACTGACAGCCCAAGGCCAAAAACTTCTCAACAGTGGCCAAAGGAGATAAAATCACTGTTTGAAAGGAAAAGCGTGAAAACTTAAACTACATTTTTGTGGCCTTCTCTTTCCAGGACAACAAAGAACTGAGCATTTAACTGGCAGCAGAGTTTCAGTCTTACTACAACATCGTAAAGATTCACTATCACCAAAGAAAGGGCAGCATTTCAGAATAAATTTGGGCAGAGTGCCACAGGTGATGGATCTCGACTGCTGAAACCATATAAAGTCTACAGCTACTGTTTGAGTTCTGACAGAATGGAGATACCACAGATCCTACCTATGTTATGTCACACCTAGGGACTGACTGTCGAAAGCAAAAGCTGTAGGAAGTAGGAACACTTAAATGCAGTCTCTTTACATCGTTGCTATAAGCGGGTCTTGCAGTCCTAAAGGGGCTTTCTCCACACTTTAGTCTTCATCAGTGCTCCTCAAATTGGTAGCTTCAAAATTTTGTTTCAAATCTGTGGTACCTCCTGCCTCCCTCCGGCAGACATCCCTGCCCTGATCTTCTGGGTTCTGGCTGCAATGTCCTGCTGTGGGCACGCTGTTGCACTCCCGAGCCACAAAACCTGTTCATAGCACTAGGCTGACCTGGCAGAGTTCATGCCAATGCACTTTTTTTCAGTAAAAATGTACAGTCTTGAGTGAAATTACCTCAAAAAGTGTGTGTAAGCCCAAACTGAGTGATTTACTGAAGGCTACTTACTTAGCGGTTTCATTTGGAATGAAACCTCTGTGTGCACTGTGGAAGTCCTATGGCAAATTACTTTGCTTAGAAAGATGACCAAGTTTTCTGTTTTTATGGCTTACACAGTTTTTGGTAGGGCACTTAATAGTTCTTTTTTCTTCATCATAAGAAAGACCATCTGGTTCGAATATTCCTACCGACTGTGGGCCTTATTGTTCTACCTATCTCTTTTTTTCTGTGGAATTTTTCTGCTATTCACTCGAATTAGATTTTACCAGTATTTATGCAAGAAGCTTAAATGAAGATATTTTCCAGTATGAAGTCAATGAATTGATTCCTAGGCACATAATCACTGGCAAACAATGGATACATACAGTTCCCAGCACTTCCATAAAACAAAGGTGTTTACTTTTCTGTTGATTATTTTCTGCTTAACTGCATTCAAATGAATCCATTAAAAACGTGACTGCTTCACAGTAAGATGATCTTCAGCAAAAACAAACAACTGCTGTTTCCACTTCTCTTCATGGCCTTTAAAAACTAGTCATCTGCACCCGGTATTCCAGGCAATTTATATATTATAAGTCTGGACTTGATTTGTTAATTCATTGGTTTAAATGTAGTTCTAACCCTCCTGCTTGAGGAAATAAAAAAAACAAACCAAAACAAAAAAAACCCCAAACACAAAACAATGTTTTTTCACTGCTTTACTCATTTATTGTCCCCTAACCAACCTCTGGACCTTTCAGCATCTGATCATAGTGCCAAAAGGTCACCTCAAACTTCATCCAGTCTTTCTGCCTATTGACTTCAGCTGGAATGATACATCCACTCTGGTTCTCCATGGCCAAAAGTAATCAAAACTCACTGTATTAAGAGAGTGGTCAAATAAACCAAGGGAACTTCCACAAACTAGCATCCTGCTCCTGAACTGTACTATGGTTTTCATCACTGCCTCACCTGAAGAATGAAAACACCTTTTTTGTTTGTTTATGTGCCCTATACAGGGTCTGCACATCAAGTTGTTTGCAAATAATTGCTAAGTACTATAAGCATGACTTACAAACATGGGACAGGACTGGAGAGCTGTGAGAATACAGATCATGACAAGGAGGACAGGCAGGTTATCACAACTTAAATGGAAGATACTTCTCAGGCAAGTATGTGAGTTATCAAACCTTTTTCTGGCTTCACCACAACAAGTTCTCAAGGACTGCAGAAAGTTTTCTAGGCTCTGGACTAAACAGTGAAGTAGGCAACTTGTACATCTGTTTGATGGGTCCTGACTGATTCTTTTTTATTTGTTCCCTTTCCTAATAGCCCACAGAGTGATTCTCTGAAATGGTGCAAGTGTAAAGATCAAACTCTGATACAAGCCTGAAATTAGATCTGTGGAAACTGCTTTCAACTGCTACTTTTGTGATGACATTTATAATGCAATGTTTGTAACAATGCAATTTCATCATCTTATAAATATCAATTTACCATTAAGAGATGAAGGAAAGAACATCAGACAAATGCAAACTTACCACCATTTCTGCTTTGTTTTAATTGAACTAGTCTTGTTCAGATAAGCCTGTCTAACTCTTAGAAAAACAACAGTTTATAGTTTAAACTGTGAAATTTGTGTGTGTGTGTGTGTTGTAATTATGGTGCCTGCTAACAATTTCATACTGCCACATTGCACATATGGCTTCCAAGCTAGCTTTATCTGAATCTTTGTGAATCTATTCTCCGTGCTATTAAACTGAGCACATTCCACATCGTTCAAAAGTAATTACACTTTTGTCTAGAGTGTAGGAGACTGCTCTCCCCAAACAATGAAATTCTCATTATTAGAGCTGGCACAGTAACGGCACTGGTGTTCACAACACTATCCATTGTATCATCACAATAACTTATCCTAAGCTTGATGCACAAAGGTACACTGGAAATTAAAATTTCTCTAAAACCACTGTGTTGTTTTGTTTTTTTTTAATAGGCATTCTTTAGCTCAGTATAATTAGAGTCCTATTTGACTTTTTAAAAAGCTATATGCATTCAGATTTCCATTCTCTTCGGAAGTTCTGAATAGTAGCTAAGTGCTCCAGCCGCTTGTTGTTCTGATCCATTACTATTCATATGCTGACAAACTCCAGACCAACAGGTGAAGCACAGGCCAGGATAGATGTGATAACAGAATTCAAATTCAGCACTGAAGACCCTTTTATTTTGGACAAGTGGAAGAAAAGCATGAAGCAGTACGTCAGGAAGCTCTTTGACCAGTAATACTGCTATTCTTAATATGACTAAACTTTCTTAAAATTATTCCCAAGTTATGGAGGAATAACTTCACTCACCACAGAAACACAACTTCTTTTAGTGTGAAGCAACAAGGCCACTTAACAGCACACAGTAATACTTCCTATCAATTTAAAGCACTGCTGAAAATTAACTCTAAATCCCACTGAAAGTGCAGGACAAACGTGGGCTAACAATGCAGTCACACAGTTTGTAACAACTGGACACTGGCAAAATTACACCGTAACAGTTTGATCTTTGGATCAATACTTCCTTTTTTTTTTTGTTTTTGCTTTTTTAAATCTTATCTGGCATTTTATTGATATTCTGTAGTTAAAAAGAATGGTGGGATTTGAGCATACTGTGCCTGTGGCATATTTTAATCAGTACTTTCAGCCTTGACATCACTTATTTTCAGAAGTTAGCTCACGGACACCACTGGTGAGATCAGTAGTCTTGAGAGGTGGCACAAGCAAAACGGTAAGGCAAACAAGTAGAAATAAAATAAACCTTAGTAACTTAGGTGAGCTAACTCATGCCATCCAAATACTGTAGCCTTAACAGTTTTCTTCGAAAGAGCTACTGATTGATAGCATAATCCTCAAGTGTTTCCCCACTAAGCTTATGGCCTGCTATGAACATCCTAAGGGGACTCTCGGATATATTCTAGGTCAAATGATTTGTCTTGTATTTCGTACTGAGCCTTTGGTTTAAATCTGATAAATTTCTTATCAGCAGAAGAGTTTTCCTACCTACAATAAGTATGCGGTTTCTTCTATAAAGAGGAAGACAGTCTGGGACAGAACTGCCTTGGTTGAGGCAATATCCCTTGGTAGGGATATCCAGAGTACATCTGGTCCAATCCCTGCTCTGGTGCCTTGGACCATGTTCAGATGGCATTTGAATATCTCTAAGAGGGGAGACTCCACAACCTCCCCGGACAACCTGTTCTTATGCTCAGTCACACCTACAATAAAAAACATTTCCTGATGTTCAGAGGGACTCTCCTGTGTTTCAGTTTGTGCCCACTACAGTAACCTTTCTCTGGCTGCAGTTCCAGCATCCTCAGAAATACCCTGTTCATCTTGACGGGGAGATGGGCTTTGCAGATTTTTTGCAAATTTTGGTTAGGTTGTAAGATTTCTTTCTAGGAAGTCTGTCCTCCTTTTATAAACATTTACTCAGTATTCTGAGATGCCTCTCTAAGTTGGCAGTTGTTGCAAATTGGTAAAGTGCAACAGGGTCAATTTTCCAAAGTCTTAGTTGGGTAAACCATTCGGTTGTAACTGTGGTGCAATCAGCCCTGTACCTTAAGGATCCTGGGATGTTCCAGGCTGGCAGGACTTGTAAAAGGAAGCACAGCTGGAAGTAACCTATGAAACAGAGGATCAATTAGCACCTAGAAAAGTGAGGCCAAGTAATTGATTCTCAAGGTTGAAATTCTTTTCCCAGCTGTCCCTTCATGACCCATTGCTGAGAGTCAGCATATGAGGCGGCAGGGATGGCTTTGGTGACAAGAGGAATAAAGACACGACAAAGCTTTGTAATTCCATAACCTTCCCAAATCCCTTGGCCGTGGCTTTCTTCTGCTGAGGTTGTTCCCTAAACCAAATGGGTGTTGCACATGTAGCTAACAGAGCAAGACCTCTCTGGATCTATACCATGGCTATCTAAGAATCCCTTTGGAGAAGAGTCTTAGCTGACAGTCGCGCACAAAGCAGTAAGGTTTAGACAGGTGCAGCAGAGTGATGCACTACATGATTTCAGACTGCCTGTACCTCTGAAACCTTCTCACGTGACACTGGAGAGATCTGTAAAGGTGGACACTGCCAAAGACAGCATGTGGCTGCAAAATGAGAACTCCATAGTCACTTGCTGGCTCAGTCAGAAGGTGCAGCAGTGCAGCTGACAAGCTGTTAAGAAGTGTGAAGGACGCTGCTGGAGCTTTATCAATAAAACTGTATTGGACTGCACTCTGTGGTGGTGTGTGCACATGTGCATACACCTGGATTTGCTGCCCAGAGACTATAAAACACACAGAATGTCAATTCGAACAGTATAAAAATGACCTCTGCAATGCTAACGAAGTGAATACCCTTTGGGAATGATTTTCATAACTGCTAATCACAAAAATTGAAGCCATCCAGAGGTTATTCAGTTACTTCCTTCTTATAACTACATACCACAACAGCAGACGGTGTGATTATGTATATTTTATGTATATCCTATTTACACTGATCGCTTCCTTCTTTCTGGAGACACATGGGTTACATCCTTTCTGATCTACCTGGGTGATGATTTTTACAAGACACTCCTCACTAAGAGAGAGATATTGCCAAAACGTCACATTCATACAAACTGGCAATTTACTTAAATATTTATGAAGACAAAAGTAGTCCCTTATAAACCCCAAAAACTGCCTCAGATAAGCCTACAGTATGTCGCTGCTACTGCAAAACTGTCTAAAACACACAATGATTCAGTATCTTGTATTACAAAGAGTCAGAACACACTGTTTTGACATCACATTAAATACAGCCTTCATAGCAGGAAGTCACACTAGATGCTCAGCTAAACTTCTTGGTCTTAAAAACTATAAATGAATAAAAAAGTTAGTTAAAATCGATTAAAGTGCAGCTAAGTGTTTCAGTGAGGTGTAGTTAAAATACTTCTGCTGGGCTCCTTAGAAAATAGTAAGTTTTTATTTCATTAGGGTCTGATTCTACACTACTGGTGCCATCACAATTTTATCTATTACTTAAATGTTGTCAGAAACTACTTCTTATCTTCAATGCACTCTCTTAAAATAGGCCAAAATACTGCAAAGCTCATAGACCAGTCACATACCCTAACATCCCATTGGCTGGAACTGTATATTAATGAATTCCATCTCCATAAAACATAAGATAAAGGATGAGAAGTAAACAAGCTTAAAAAAGATAATGACATGTCTGCCCATGAGTAATTTCTCCAATGCTGTTCTTTCTTCATGTAAAGTTGCAATAACACAAAGTAAAATTAAATATTCCAAACCACTGTTTGAACTTAAGCATTAGCCCAAAAAAGGAAGAAAAATGGATCAGGATCAGCGAGTTATTTTGTCTAGGAGAGCAGCTTCAGTGAATATCCAGTGACTTGGTCCTATGAGAAATAATAATCCCTAAGGCTTTTTACTTAGGGCTTATTACATATGCATAATGAGCTGTAAGGGCTTAAATACCACTATGGAGCTGTTGCAGGCTTTTATGAGAATACACTATCACCTATTTTGCAATGCCTTTTTAAAAGCCTTCAAATATGCAGGTCCATTCATTATCTTCACTTAAAGTGAAATTGTCAGTGCCCTTGTCAAAGTGGAGGACTAAGAGAAAAGTTACAGTCAATCTGTAAACAGGCAAGAGCTGTGCAAGTGTGTTCACAGTAGGCAGCTTTGTGGAGGTGCCTCAGCCCTGGGGTTTCAGTGCCTTCCCCTGCACCTTTCAACCTTTCTAAAAATGTATCACAGGACTCCCCCTGAAGGGCCCACCTTACAAAAGTGACACTACGATACTAGTGAGGAACACGGCACGGCTTTTTGTTCTTTTTGTCTCCTTTTAGATACGGCCAGTTCTGGACTTCCAGTGAGCTGCTAAATGTAAGGAATTAAGTGCTCAGTGTCATTTGTAGAGTGCACAAAAAGGCGGAAATTCTTAAGTGCAAAAGTAGTATGCTGACTTAATTCCGTAAGTACAGCAAATTTTCTTGTATGTATCTGTGGCGTGTGAATTACACAACAGATGTGAATTTTTAAAACCATCAAAATTCAAAGTTGTTTTGTTTTTTTTTTTTACCCTTTATACAGACTCCCGTGCTTTACTACTGCATAAACTTGGCATTGGGGTGATATTTCAGACACCACGCCAAACGTGACTCTCACTTACGAGTGTTCCAAAACCGTTTACTGTTTGCTGAACACATACGCTTCAAGTTCACATCGCTGTAGCTAACAAATTTTAGCGCCCTAAATGCCATCAGGCAAAGGTGAGGAGAAGTCTGCACTGCAAGTGATTTAGCATTCATAGTGGAGGGTAAAGGCAGCCCAGCCAGGTCAAGGCTTTCACAGTATTGTAGCGTGTTCTGTATGTGTAACTGTGCATTGTATACTCCGTAAAGTACAGATCTGGATGCCAAACTACTGCAGAGGCAGAATTCAAAGAATGGATGTAAGCACAATAGACCATTAGCAAACCTACCATTGTGTTGTGCTGAGAAGTGGGAGTCCTATGGCCACAGTTCTCTTGCGTCAGCAGAGAAACTGGCTGAAATTCCTCAGAGTGAGGCTTGTTGGGAAAACTCACATGCAAGGGAAGGTGAAAGGCTGGGAGCCCGTCACTCTCCTCTTCTCCCACTTTCTGTCTGCTTGTCACCATGGCTACCTCTCCATCTGCTTCCCCATACGGAGAGGCTGGTCGCTTGGAAGACATCCTGGAAGGAACAAAAGAGGAGAAAATAATGAAACCTCCAAATAAATCCTTAATGCCGTCATTGTGTGGTTAGGGGCCATTGTAACAGAAATGCCTTTTTTGTGCTGGCAGAGAGCAGGAAACCATCCAAATACCACTGCAAAGCATACACAATTGGGAACAATGGCCAAGCAGGTAGCAACAGAACAGTGGCTTGTTTGTTGTGAGAATAATACACTAATATAGCACTCTCTTGTATTCTGGCTTCTTAAACATGAAAATTCACCTAAGACTGCATAATGAAATGCAATTCCTTTAAAAAAATACCCATCTGGTTTTGCATTTGCAAGAGACTGTAAGAAGATAGAATGTCTCCCGATACAAGCTATTGTCAACTTAGCTTTTAAGGAATAATCATCTGCATGTCATTATCAACCATAACTGATAAAAAAATAAAGCAAAATAAAATACAATACAATAAAGCAACTTGCTAGCAAGCCAAACTGTCTGTGTTTATAAAACTTCACCCATGTGAACAACAGAGTGTTACAGTCATGTTGTAAGAATCTTTCCAGGTTTGCAGATCTGGTATAGTTAAGCAATTAAACATTTGAGCATTAATAATCTAAGCTTTTTGAGAACACAAATTCAGGGGTATACTAACTGAATGAAGATTTTCTATCAAATCTTCTTACCTATGTCTTAAATAAGTGTAAATGTAATTTACATTTATATATAAAAAAGGATACACGAGGAAGATACACAGAGCACACACTATAAAAATCACACACAAACCTTGACTTAAAATTCAGGCCCATATTCTGAATTTTTTTAGACTGTCCGATAATACCGTTCTTACAACAACGTGTATATCTTCAACTTTTAGAAAGACTGAAAGCAGTTTTATTGGAAAATCTAGGTTTCATCTAAATCAAGCACTACTGAAAATCTCACAGGACAGTTTGAACCCAGAATTCTTCCAGTTTGGTCTTCAAAATAGAGGGGTGCAGTGAAGTACTAAAATGCAGATGACTTTTGGAATTGATTACAGCAACACTGTTCATGAAAATCAGGGTATGTGCATGGATGGCATAATGCACCCCTGTGCTAAGCAGGGGCATCTGTAAGAAAGAGTGGAATGAGAAATAAGAAATCCTACAGCCACAGTTAAAAGAAGAAAAGAAAGCAAGCTAGAGAAACGCTTCCTAGAAAAAAAAAAAAGAAGTTACGAACCAGAAAACTGAAGACTATTGTACGGAAAAGTTGGAAAAACGGGCTGAAGGAATAATGCTCCTCCTCAAAAATCTCGTATTTATGATTCTAATTACCCCGTTTTGATTTTCCACCTCACAGTTAAAGGACTGCATTTCAAAAGCCCAGCAGCCTCTTGAACCATGCGTGGGGCTGCTGTGAGGTGGAGCATGTCCATACGATTTGGCATATTGAGCACGGAATGGTTCTTAGCAGCAGTCAACTGGGTCTGAAAACAAACAGCGACTTTAAACAGCCCTTTGTTAGGACTTATTTTGTTTCTAATGATCTCATTTTGAGCTTTGCCTCCCAAGCCAAGTTAGATTATATTAAAAAAAAAAAAAAACCAACCACAAAACAAAAAAACCCTCCACCACCACCAAAAACTCAGACAAAAAAATCCCTACCAGAACCTATACTCAGCTGCACACTGCCTGTTCTGAACACCACCTATTGCCTGTGCTTAGAGAAGCAATCTGTATTTTCTATTAATGTTTGACTTAGTCCAACAGACTAACACTTCATACATCCTACCTGAATTCTGTCTTCTAGGCTTTCCCACCTACGTGTCTGCAGCAAAGCATATGCATAAAGACAGAGATCAGTTTTTTACTAGCCCACTGAATTCAGCATTTTACAGCTATGTTTGACGTGACAGATCTCAAGCTCTTCTTCTGCAGAAACCATACAACTCCCTTCTGAAGTTAATGTGAATTATTCATATTCTGGATTGTACCTCACCGAGATACATATTTTCTATTGATTTTAAGTTTTTTGGTTGCTCATTTCAACACTGCCTTAATAGAAGCCAGGGTTTTTACAAAATCTCTCTTTCTGAAAATCAGCACTAAGCAGTTGTCTCAATTTTGGCAAACAAAAGGGCAGAGACACAAAATCATTACTCAATTATTCCACAGTAATGTTCTATACTTTAGAACATTTATATTCAATAAGATGACTGAAAATATTGCAAACCATCTACAAAAGCCTCCACTGCAATTCACTCTGGCAATAAATTATAGAGAGAGGATGCCTTGCTTTGTATGGATGATTTGGGTTATACACTGTATACTCAAACTGTGTTAAAAACTCCTATTGATGTTAACCCAGATTCTGCCACGTTGCTTCACAAGGAGAGTTTGACTATCACACAGAAATAAAGCTCTTCTGTTAACTTTATAAGTAAATACACAGTTCTATCTACTGCGGTTCAGCTAGAAAGCTGCAGATCATCATCTTCAGCTTGTCACTGTACCCAACAGGGATGAAATCATTTTCTGCAGGGAATTTATAAACACAGGCAAGGAAGGCAATAGAGATGTCCACCTCCATGCACTCAGAAAAACATAGATTATCATGCTTCAGATCTAAACCAAAAACCTATAGGTTGGTTTGTAGGTCAAACTAAAGTTATACTAAGAGAGAGAAGAAACTTTTTCCTTTGCTTCTAGAAGATGCAGTTTAAATTAAAAGCCACGTGCTATAACGTTCCTGGGAGGCTAACAACTTGTTAAAACAGCTAAGGCAGCAAAATTGAGGTTCTAATCTGCATTAGTCTTCCAAGTGACCGGGACACTCAAAGAAATGGATGCACTCTATTCATAGTCAACATGAGTTAGACAAACCTCAGAGTTTCACAGGAATTTCTTCCTGCCTATGAATAACTGTGAAATTTGCACAAGAGACTGGAAGATTTAAATAAATAAATTATAAATCCGTATCTACTTCTGGAAATGTCTTCCAAAAGGACAGTAACTATCAAAGACCATAGCAGCAAAGGATCAAATCTCCGATAGGTTCACAAGTAGAAAACATGATACAAGGGAAATTTGTTCACAGATGGTCTTTAATTATTTCAACAGGTTTTTTGGTCCATTTTCTGAATCTGAAATGCTCCCACACCATGTATCCTTGAATTCTGTTTTTTTCTTTTATCTTTATTATCCTACTGAGCTAATACAGGGCCTTCACTAATTTCGTATCTAAGATGCGAGTTCCCATTCTAAACAATAAGGAAAGGGAAACAGATAAATTCTGAGTAACCAGATTATCTGAAACTGAGCTCTTTTACACAGATCTGTCTAATGAAGTACTGGTATTACCTCATCTTAACAAAGGACTGCAGATATCCTGGATTTACCCTCAGTGATAACACAACAGTTTACAACTTACATGACTTCAAGATCTGTTCCCCAAACTAGTTTAAACTCAGAACGGTTTTCAACTACACCACTCTGAAAGAAGATTTACAATGGAAGAGGAAACAACAGTTTCCTCAAACATGAACTTATGGATATGATTAAAAAAAAACCCAACAAAACCCCAAGATATAACTCAGAAAAGTAGCAATACAGTGGATCAGAGTGTGAATGTAAAAGGGTGTCGCTGCAGATGAAATCTGCTGCAACTTAAGACTTGCAAGAAGAGTTGCACTTAGAACTGTCATTAACCTTTTTTTACTGAATAAAAATAGCTAAGGAGTCATTTTATAGACAACCTCAATCTGCAAAGTTCTGACGCAGTGGGACACAGGCGGTACCCAGCCCACTGTACAGAAACACTGGAATTGTGAAATGTATCCCCACACTTGATTTTCATCAGCGGTTAGGATGGAACTGAAGATTTAGTTCTGGCCATGAATTCAGATACGACACTGTTTCCTGTAAAGAGACTCTTATTTCTGTTTTCACAGAGGCTTCTTAACATGCAGAAATTGCAGTAAAAAACCAAGCCTTTTGTTAAATTTTCTTTAAATAAATGCTTTTCCTGGTAGCAAAAATGTTTTGGTTTGTTTTTTTTTTTTTTTTTTTCAGGGAAGGAAAATCTCACTCTTCTAACTCACTCTTATCTAACAAATATTTTATGTGATTCATGTTACAATAGTTTCTCCACGTATTTCTTTACTCTCCTTCAATTTATAACAGACTCTTTGTAGGCTTAAACTGATACCCAGTGTCTATTGATCTCAGTCTTTTTGGACTGACTTCAGCATGGCTGGAGTTTCCCACTGGAGAGAATAACAACTACACTACCTTCACATGAATTGTTTCCTCATGCCATCTACAAGTATTGGTTCCATCCAAATAATTTCAGGCTACTAAATAAGACTGTTTTGCTTGGTTGGTTTTTTTTCCTTGAATTCAGCGTCTTTCCACAGCTCTATTTTTTTTTTATTGTTATTATTTTTAACAGAAACTCATTTAAGTGTCCTCCACTACATTTCCATTTGTTCATTGGTTTCGGTTCATTTCATACATGATTGTATACCCAAAATAAATCTAAAGTGGTATCCAGTATTCAAGCAGATAGTGCCCTCTAGCACACAACCAGCATCCCTCCCAATGCGATTGTTCATGCCATAAAATTTCATAAATTTTATGTCATAAAACTCTAATCTTGTTACATTAGGCAAAACACCTCAGAAACATTTCAGATACCCACAAAAGCTTTTGGAGAAGTGGCTTATCACTGTCTTCAAAAGTGACAAACACAGATGTGTCAGGAGAAGAAGATATGAGGCCATAAATCTTAACTTGTTGGGAGTTAATTAAGGGATTCATCAATCATTACACAGCTCACCCCATATATACACAGGCAAAATCTCGTCAGCTGCCACAACCCACAGCAATCCACAGGTTAAAAACTCCCAAAGTCCCTCTGTTCCGACTATTTATAAATGACTTTGTATAATCTAGCTTTAAGACCTGTAATTATAAAACAGCATTAAAACAGGCCTGCATAGTTATGGATAATTATAGTTGGAACACTTTTTAAAGAAATAAAAAGCTTTTCCATTCAAACACAGGCTTTGCCTTTTTGACAGCTCCAAGTCCACAGGATGCAGAGAGATGATTTAAATTGTTATGTCAAAATTTTGACTGTGCAAGACTTTCTTTCTTTCCCTTATCAAGAGAGGCATTGTTGTTTTCTCACCATAACCAGGCGTGACAGCGCCTGACTGGAGTCGCATAGCCAGTTTCTGAATCGGCATGAAAATATTCACCTCTTGAGTTTCTCTGGCAGCCATAAACTAAGTCTTTCTCATGGGCAGAGTTTAAATCAGTTGGCCCCGTACACTGGAGATGGGCACAGAGCTGCCTTCTGAAGAGATGCATGAGGACGAGAGGAGCAGATCAGCAGCAGTGGGGAGGGCTCTTTAACACAGCCCAAGTCCAAACCAAACGCTACACGCTAAACTAGTCCCAGGAACTTCAGTGGAATTCAATCTGACTCTCCTTCTGATCTGCAGGGATATTTCCCTCTAATTATGGTACATGCTGGAAATCTGCAGACTGCTTTTCCACAGGAAATAATTATGATTACAGACAGCAGCAATGCTACATACAACTGATGTATAAGCATACACACACACATGTAGAGATGCATAAACACAAGCTTATCCAAAATGTCAGCAATGCATCTGCCTCATCTCTGATCACATTTAATAAAACAGTTCATATTCCCAGGTTTATTGAAGCTATGATCTCTCCTTACACACAGCCCAAGCAAGAGGTGCCAGTTAACACTCATGACTGTCTCCATTCCATTTTGGCCCCAAATTAATTCATTATTTATGCACACTGAATAACTAGTACCTTTTAAAAGACAACTCTGTTCATTTTGACAGGATTACTTGTGTAATAAGGTATTACTCAACATGAGTAAGGGTGGCAGACTCCCACACTCTGTCCCACTGGGAACTGCAAGCCCGACTTGTTTCTACACATACCACTAAAAACAGACTTCGCTTGGCAATATCTTTGAGTCATTTACAGTCTGGTTTGGAATTCTTCACTGAAGTAATTTTACAATTAAAAAAAAAAAAGAGGAAAAAAATAAAAAAAGAAGCAAAACTCTCTAATCTGCTAATCAATAAAAACGTGCATGAAACGTGCTCTCATTTGTCACTCACACTGAGATGGAATAATCTGTTAATTATTACTTTCTAAGATCATATCAATCAGCCATCTTTTAAAATGCACATATGCCACAAATAAGTTGCGTTATTCAAAAAGGGTTTTGGTGAATGAGACACTTTTGCTAATACAAACCCAGATCTCTATGGCATAACCTGTGTAATAGTTCTGTGGAGCAGTTGTCTATTATTATAGCTGCCATAAGTAATCCTATTGTTAAGGCCATCCAATAATTTCCATTTCATCCAGCTCACTTTATCCCTTTTTGCTTTCCAGACCTCCCTGTATGGGGTAACTTGAACAGTTTTTGACAGTCCTACAGTTTAGAAGGTTCTGAATATAAAACAGGCAGGGAATACTCTATCCCAAACCTATTTTTAAAGTTCGCATTTTAAAGTATAGTATAGTATCAGCAGCTTGGATGATAAACCTGATATTCCACATACTGTGGAAACTGCTTTTTGAGAAAAGGTACTGCTCAAAATTCCAGTGGTAAATGGTTTCATTTTGACAAGTTTTGAAACTCTCAAACAATATCGTTGTTAAAAGTGTCTTTCAAGAGAATGTTAACAACACCCTTTTTTAATTACAAAAATGAAAACCAAAAAAACCCACATTCTACAAACTTTATTCTCTCAACTAAAATTTTATCTCCATTTGCTTGCATTTGCAAGGAATTTATGCATGAAAAACCACTGTAAAATCAAGTCTAGTAAAAATCTGTAGTGAAAAAAAGTTCACATCAAAAGTTTCAAATGTGCATTTACACAAAGTTTTTCACTGACTTTTTGAAGCAGGGAACTGGGAAAAAATTGTGCATGACCAAGCTGTTTAGTAAAATATGGCAGCCTGAAACAAACTAACCTTCAACAAAAACTGAATTTGTAAGGTAATGAAGGAACTCCCTATCAAGATACTATATTCTATTACTGCAAAGAATATTGCCCAATTCTTTTGTAGATCTCACACAGGACTTTGCATTATTGTCCCTGTTTTGTACAGTAATTAGTGTCTGCTAGGCAGGAGCATTTAGCAATTGACCCAGAGACACACATTCAAAATCAGTTTTAGCATGAGAACCTGTATGCTGTTTTTGTTTGGTACATGTCAACCATCCGCCTTTTGTTCTTCGCTAGCCTGTAGGTCAACTAAAAGAGCCAAAAATCTAATAGTATGTTTATAAACCAGGAACCACAAGATGAGATTTTACTTGCTGAAAATTATGTTTCCAAGAAATCAGACTTCTAAACCTGGATTTTGTGAGAACTTCTTAAAACCAGAAGAGGCACGTAGTGAAAATGTGGTTACGGTACAGGCAACATACAACCGTCAGTGCAGTGTCAAAGACGATGAGCATCTATCAGCACAAACTCTGAAACAGCAGGATGCAGTCATTGTTGATGTTTCAAGTAAACTGAGCCTGATCACTGGCTTCTTTCATGCAAAAGACTCTGCTTGGATGATTTTGAATTAAATCCACAAGCTCATTTATTTTCCAGTGCATCCTCAAATTAACTCTGGCTTCCTTTACCCCACCCCCCAACCTATCAGAAATGTACCTCCCCCCACTCTCCAGCTCCCCATACATCTTGCTTTTTTATTATTCTTTTTACCATTATTTTAAATTTGTTCTCAAGTCACCACAAAAATAGCAGAGTTTTGCTTTTATTTTCATGTAAAGTTTTAGGAACTGCTTACTGCTGAAAGCACTATCTCAATCACTGTGACATTAGGTAATCATCACTCTTCTGCTTGCTGAACTACAAAGAGGATCTAGTGAAATAATTAGAGATTTCAGGCCTTAAAAAT
The DNA here is from genome assembly GCF_001604755.1 of Lepidothrix coronata. Taxonomy (NCBI): domain Eukaryota; kingdom Metazoa; phylum Chordata; class Aves; order Passeriformes; family Pipridae; genus Lepidothrix; species Lepidothrix coronata. The sequence goes on from NW_016690190.1 coordinate 9,659,783, forward strand.
TCACTGTACAAACTAATACTTGAAAACTATGGAAGAGAAGTCAGTCATTCTCCAGACGCTGAGTGGGAGAGCTGTGCTGCATGCTACAAGGAATCCATACATCACACACAGACGTGCATACCTAATTTCCACTGACATTGAGTGAAATGAAGGCAAGGAGTTGAAAAAGCTTTAAAATTATGACAATTATGAATGACTAACTTATTACAAAGAAATCTGAGGAAGCACAGGCTCATTCTGAAAAGTTAGCTAATATCAAAACTTTTGGAGTTTTGGGAGCTTATTCTTGGTCATTCGCAGTCTTTGTCTAATCAAGCTGACATAAATTTTTCTTCAAGCATTGTTAAATGACAAATTATTTTCAGTAGAATCAACATTCAGAATAAGAATTCTCTTCCAAAAGACACCCAGATTTCAGCACGAGAAGTCATTCTTTTGATCAAGATTTCAGTAAAATGACACAGCTTTTCCCACTCTTCCATCACACCATTGCTCAGTAATGCAAGTGCCAGAGAAACAGCTACTGAGCTTCAAGCCCTCTTCTCCTTTCCCCTATCTTTCTTTACTTAAATTTAAAACTCAACAAATAGAATTTTGAATAGTTTTTAAACAACATTCCCTCACCAGAGTTTGTGTGTAATCACAAACAAACCAGAAATGAGGAAATTTAAAAAACTAGTCTCTTATTTTCCCCACTTCACTCTCAATTTCCCTATATCTGAGCTTATATTGCATGTTTGTTTCTGTATATGTACATATACTTGCACTTATAATTTTCAACATATCCACTGGTGTTTGCAGAACTTACAGTATCATTCTACCATCACTATAGAAACTTTTGCTCCAACCATCACTCGCAGCCACATTTGCACAATGTCCATCACTTTATAAAAAAAAGGCAAAAGGCCTTAAAAAACACATGAGCACATATATCCATACATATTCTGTAGGTTTCCTGGTAAAACTGAGGAAGCTACATATGCATATCCACTGATAGCATTAATTTGCACTGCTGAAATACTGGGCCTCTAAATAACTTCAGAGGGAGCAGGATCGGGGCCCGAGAGAACCCACATGTACGTTCAAGAATTACAGGCACGGTGAAATGGTTTTTGCATCTGTGTGTGTGCATGGGTATGAAAAAAAAATACGTTTAAGCGGAGCAATGTCTCTAATGGATGTAAACATTTTCTTTCCAACAGGTTAATTCCAGCTGCCCAGAATTTTCATTATTTTTTTGTTCACATGCATGTGTGCGCTCCTCCCTTTTTGGAGGGTTTACACATGACAGGTGCGTTCTTGGCCCAGGAACAAATAATCCTGGAGAGCCCGAGAAAGAAAAATCAAACTGAACTTGAAGATAAAATGACAGGGAATAAATACATTATTGCCTTTCCATTATGCTAAAAAAACAACGCCACAAAAATTTTTGAAGATTTATAATGTGTAAGCAATTTGAGGTAGAATTTTCAAAGCTGAAAAGAGATTGTTCTGAAGCCCAGATGTTGCCTTTCAGAAACCAGTGAAAATTGCTGCCTCTGAAAATTACTCTGAAATACAAATAGAGTAAAACAAAAATTGTTTAAATAAAAATAATTTTACTCAGATACTCTGATATTCCAAAAGAGAAAATAAACTTTTTTCAAGTGTTCAGGCAGTTTTGCACTCCTGTCTCCTACTTCAAATTATCTACAGTCATGCCATCTCTACTCCAACAGATGACTGGGTGAGGGATAAAACAGGAGCAGTTTATGATATGATGTGAGGGCTCCTGCCTCACTTACTGTGCATATTGTTCTGTGAAGTCTTCTTCAGTTGTCTCCTGACAGTTGTACTGCTGTCCCAGTTTTTATTCACAAAAGCGTAAGAAATAAAAATCTACATTAACAAATGTGTGGTGCAATCACCCATCATACACACGTCCCTTCGCTCACGAAAGTGTTGTACGAGCCCCTTTCATGTCTGTAAACTTTCAGATTCCTGAGCATCCATGTTCAGTTTACAGCGTTACTTAACATTCTTCAGAACTGCTGCTTGCACATACTAACATGCTTCCCCATGTAAGTAAGTGGACTGACATCAAAAGTCTGAAAGCTCACTTTTTGCTTTATCTGATTCTAAGGAATACCTGTCAAATTGCAAGGGAAAGAACAATCGTAACCAGTGGATAATTACCCAGCCTAACAAACAATAACCCTAGATACTGCTGGAGCTGTTAGGTAAGAAAAATACAGCTATTAGTCATGTAACACATGTATATCCTTGCACAAACAAATGCACATTGGCATGCAAAGTCGAAAAAAATCCACAAATCGGAAAATGAGAGACCATTACAAACAGACAACGTACCTTTAGAACCATAAGGAGTCTCAAACTTTACTTTAGAAAGGCTGCAGTGGCAAGCATGGGAACACCATTACAAAAAAAGACGTCTACTTTAAAAAGTACTACTTTTGGGAGTCGGAGACCGGGGTAGAAAGGAGAAAAACCCTGAAACTAGTATCATTCGCTCCAGAAAAACTCAGAGGACTGCCATTCTCCCTTCCATAGGTACTTTGTCTACCTTCCTGTCTGTTGTTCAACAGCAGTCCCCTCCAGCTCCACAAAGACCCAGCTGTATAAACCAATGCTGTCAAAGAACACAGTTAAGGGATGGATAAAACAGGGAGGGGTGTCCAACATGCTGACCACTGACTGAGCTTGCAAGGATAAAGAAGCCTTGATGGAGAGAAGCAATCATCCATTGTGTTTGTTTATTTTACCTCCTCCACCACATACTGGAATCTTTTTTGTTTTTTTCCATTACCAAAACCATCCCCCACTGAGAGGCCTTTGTGATCTAAAAGGGGCAGAGCCCCTCTTTCTTAACACTGGCAAGTTTATGTAGGAAGATTCATTCAAACACATCTTCAAATAAACATTTGACTCTTCCCCTACATCACACTGTCCACACACTGCCTTCAAAGACACTTAAAAATCACCATTAAAATGCTCTTGCCTAGAACTGTTTTCACTGAGATATAATAAAACAATTTAGCAGTCTAAGACACATATTACCATCGAAGTCCAACTTCAGATGAGAGCTACAGTCTTCTGAAAAAAATAAATATACATTACAGTAAAGTAAACCTGGCTGCTATTGCCATAACAAGTGGTATAATAGCTTTCTTCCATCAAAAACCTTCTCCCTGCTGGGGATACACCTAATTATATTATAAGTGAATCTGAATCCAGATGTTCAGATCTAAAATGTATGTCATAAGTACTACAAGGAAAATGACCACAGAATAGAGAATGAGGCATTCAAAGGGCATCACTGGCCCTAAAAAGAGTGAAGACCTTTGGATTCCTTCAGGCATAAGAGATGTAGGTGCAGAACACCTTAGAAAATTAACTTATCTCTTCAACAAACTGAACAACCAAATTTCCTTACTCCTCACTTCTTTTTTTTTCTTCTATGTTCCCCACACATACATCACTTTTTTGAATTTGGCACTGAGAACAATTCCAATATGAATGTCTATAAAAAGATAGTCAGGTGAACAGAAACCTTTCTGATGTATCTGAAAGCAATAGTAGAATGAACTTCAGAGGATGCTTCATCACTCCATGTCAATAATTGATAAGGACTCATTACAATTACAACAGATTGAGACACTGAGAAAAATCATTGATTCATTTGTACCATTACATTAACAAACACCTCCATATCACAGGCTGATGATAAGTTACGTTTTCAAGGTTAACATCCTGAAGTGAGTACAAAACACAACAAGAAAGGTCCACTGTCCTGGTTTTTTATCTGAAAAAGGTAGTAAATAGCTTTTGAATTGGGTAAGTAGTCACCTGGCAAGCTCTAGAGTTGTTTGAATGAAACCTAGGATAAAGGATTGGTTGAGTGAAGTACATCACAGAAATTTATTTCTGAACTATAGCAATGGCCTCTGGCATTGATCATTGCTGAAGAAGCACGAACACTGAAACTATGACCAGGCAGTTCACTGCCACAGACCCTCTGCCCCTCAGCATGGACTATGAAACCAAGACACAACACTAAGAATTCAGAAGACGGGCAACTTCCCATGTGATCCTACAGAATTTATTGAATCTTTCCGTCTCCCAGTTTTTCTGTTTCTAAATAAGAACTGCCTTTATAAAACACTCTGCAAGCTCTGATTTTCCTTTCTTAAAGAAAACACTCTATTGGCGATCGCTGTTTGCATTACTTACTTGCATCATTAATTTACCCAATAGCTTTGTGCATCCTGAATCATAAGTGAGGGCAAAAATTAAGTTCTCTATTCAGCTACTGCATTTTGAAACTGAAAAACTAAGTTTCACGGAATCACAGAATATTCTGAGTTGGAATGGTCCCACAAGAATCATCACGTCCGACTCCTAAGTAAAGTTTCTACATACAGTCCTGCCAACAGAAGCTAATAATGTGGGGGGGTTTTTTACCTAATGACTATATTTATGTAAAAATAATATTTATTTTCTGGGCAGTGATAATTAAAAAAAAATCAAAATGAAACAAAACAAAAAAAACCCAACTAAACAAACAAAAAAAAAAACCAAAACAAAAAACTCCTAAACAAACAAAACTCCCTAAAACCAGCATTTAGCAGGAGGATGTCAATCCTTTTCATTACTGTCCAGTTTCACTAGACCCTCTTCTCTGTCTTTCACACAAGAAGAAAACACAACCCTTGCCAGGTAATGCTGTGGTAATTTACAAATACTAAGCGCTACTTACTAAAAAAAAAAAACCCTACTTTAAAGGAATCTCACATACCTTCATCACAAAAATACTAATGGTCACAACCATTTCACAGATGAACTATAACAGACACCACTTTGGATCTTGTTTAGACACAGAACTACTCGGTACTGCCCCCCAAGGGACAGTCAAAGTTTTAACCCACCTTTTCACAGCACATCAGCACCAGATACAGACAGTGGGTCACACGCTCTGATTTCCAGATTCTGCCACTATGCATAGCTCTGGTGGTAATTCTCCAGTACCATGAAGATGAGGCATTCATCAAACACACTATCAAGATAATGATGGAAAGCTAAAACCAGCCCCCTTTCCAACCTCTGCCCTGGATAACTAATTATAAAGGAATACTAAAGAGATGGAACTCCCCAGAAAGAGTACTTTCTTTACTACTCTAACTTTCATTTAGACACCTGTCCCCTCATTCTCAAAAAAAGCAAATATCCTCTGTTTAGTTTTTCTCTTTTTTAAATGACTCACACAAGTGTACCAGATTTTAAGCTTTAAACATGTCAACCACCAAAGAAAGTCTCAAAAATATAAAACTAATACTAGGAGAACATTTTTAACGAACAGCATACTTCTGGTTCTACTGATCTACTCACACGACATGACCAAGCATCCAGCTGTACTCTGGGATTCCTAACTGGCATTTTCAGGAGTCTGCAAAACCCCTCCTTGTAAAAGAGCCCATCAGATGTACAAAGGTTTTTCCTTTTCTCTGCTATTTTCTCTCACTCTTCATCTCCATCCTTGCTTTAGAGTGGGAAGATCAGAAAGTGCACCTGCTACCTGGCCTTTACACCCCTATTGCCCCTTTCCCTCTGCTGCCTCTCTACCCCACATCATGGATATAAAGCACAAGCCACGTTTAAACTGAAGTGCCAAAAACATGGAGTTTGTCTTGCTGTTAAGAGACCTTAAAATATAATTCAAATATTAAGATACCTGTGCACCTCTGAAAATCTGACTAGGAGCCCATCGATGCCTCTAAGCACCTACAGAACTCTACAAACCTCATCCTACTTCCCTTCTTTCTTTTAGACTGTTCACTAGACAGCATTCTATACCTGCACTACTCTTTTCACTCTTAAAAGCACTTACAAAATCCTTACTCTTCACATATCCCTTCTGTGATGTAAACAAGGATTATTATCCCCTCTGAAGTAAATACGGATTACTAACTACTTTTTACAGTCTGAGAAAATACAGAAGAGGATTTTAAGTGGTCTGCACACCACAATGTGAAGAGAAGATATTGAAGCATGGATTAAGATATAGAAGTTCACCGTCCCGTGCTCAGACTATGACTGTCTAAATCTTACTCTTCTATTTGCAAATGACACTCTTAGCCCAATTGTTTCTATCTGCTGGCTGATGATCAAATATTTAATGTATGCCATAAAATGAAAATATGAACTCTACAGCAGTGCCTCCTATTTGTCATGCCCCATTACTTAGACCGGGTGGTAACATGTGCCCACATGACGGTTTTCAATTTTATTATAGTCTCTATTTGCTCACTCACTTAAGATGTTTAAAGAAGAGTTGTATGGATTATCAGACAGTCTGAAAAGTTCAGTTCAGAGCTCTTCAAACACATTCATTTTCATCTTATTAGCACAAGTAAAGTGAAAGCCTTAGGCAGGTAATTTACCATCCAGTTTATCCAAAGGGACTTCTAAAGGAAAAGTCAACCTTTGTAAATTGTTTGTGATAATCTCCAAATTGATCATTAATTATCAGCTGCTACTAAGCGTTTCTTCCATCAGCGGCACTGTGAAAATAATGCATTTCTCAGAAAATCTACCATTGTTGTTACTGCCACCTGTGTAATCAGCCATTATTAAACCCAGCAAAGTTACATGACAGGCAGCAGCCTCGTTAAGTGAATCCTGTCCAGCAACTCCATTTTCCAGGCAGTTTAAAAATTCGTTGTCCACCAAGCATTCCTTATTAATGTTATATTCTACATTCCATACCTTCTCACATATAGTGGCAGCTACAATTAATTTAGACCCATTTAACTGTGCTTAATAAAACACACGTTGTTTTGTGCTGCCAAACTCAAGCTGATATACACAAATTTCATTTTCCCCTTTGCAGTTTTCTGATTTTCTTCTACTAGAAGTCAACACTTACAAATCTAACAGTAAAAACTTAAAAAAATCATTCCACAGTTTGTGGAAATGAACTTGTGAAGAGACAGCTGCAAGTTTTTGCCACCCTCAGGTCCACATCACACAGAAACAGAGCAGGAACCTTTATGCTTGTCAAAATCCAGTTCAGCCTTGATGCAAAAATTCAGTTTTCCAGAATTGCAGAATTTAATACACTACACACCATTTGGAGAATTTTAGGCAATACTATGTACACTATCTGACATTCCCACAGTTCCTACTTCAACTCCATTGAACTTAATGAATAGTTGCCAGTTAACTTTACTGCAGCAGCCTGAAAAATCGTATTTTAAAACACAACCAGGATATCCAAACATGACAGCAATAAACTGCAAGCCTGACAACCACTTAATTATGTATTGCCATGAACCTCATAGTTATAGGAAAGAAAGAATTTAACAGAAGGAAGACGTAGGCAGGTAAAGAATTTTTTTAGAAATGCATTATCCCAAAAAGGCTATATGATTACAAAGCATATAACTATTTGTTTGGGGTTTTTTTTAATGGTCTACAGGTAAAAAAACCTGAAACAGGAGAAATGCCACCACCATACTTACTTGGCATACTTACTGCCATGCCAATTAGGGAGGAATTAATTACAACTTTGCCTCCTGTCCCTCTAAGGTGGCAAAACTGAGTATGACTCCAACAGAGTATGACACAGCAGCATACTCTTTTACTCTTGAGAATGGCACTCCCAGCAGCACTGATGTATATTTCTATTTTTATAAAAACCAAAATGCAGGTTCGTTCTACATATATGCAACCACATCACCTTTAACATGCACACACACAGAGTAAAAGAGTTTTGTTCACACTTAAGAGGACCAACTGTTTATTGGGCTCATAAGCTCCATCAGCAGCAGCCCCACACCGAGTTGTAATGATTCCAAATGCAATGGGATTACAGTCATAAAGATGGAAAAAGGCAACAGTACCACAGCTGAAAGAAGAACCATCCCTCAAAGACAGTTTTGTTCACGTTCTCTCAAATTCATATAATTTAGGCTTACGGTTGTAGCACAGGATCTTTTAAATAATGTATATGAAAATTTCTAGTTCAAAGGGCAGTAAGCCTGAAATGGAATAGTCTCTTACAGAGAGATGAGACACAAATCTCCTAAAAAAGAAGGGAATAGACTTGTACTTTCTTCAGTGAGATGGTGCCAATGAATGGGCCGCTGCTCTTGTGGGAGCTTGAGCCATAAATACTGCCATCTTCAGCAAAGGGATCCATCTGAACTATTAAGGTGCATTTCTGTTCTAGACAAGGGTAATGTCAAATGGCACCTCCTCACTAAACAGTCCTGAGCACTGGATGCACTGAGAGCCATGTACATCTTTTTGTTTGCTTCATTTTCTGATTTGAGGCCTCTCCACTACTACTACTACTCCTTTCCTAAGTCCTGCAGAACCAACTACTCCACAGGCCACTGAACAGCATTTTGTTCCAGTCACATACCATGGAATAACACACTCATTGCAGAATCAGATTTAATGTCCCTGGAATCTACATAGCTTACTTCAAAGATCCGTCTGTTTTACAAAAAGGCAGGTATCTTCAGGAGAAGAATTTTACCTACAGAATTTGAGTGCTGGTCACCATCCAAGAGCATTAGAGAACTCAGCTTGACTGTCAGATCCTGGGCTAAACTTGTAGGACTGAAAATTTAAAAAGCACAATCAGAAGTATAAGAAAACACAATTTAGGGAGAGAAAATACATCCTGTGACGTCATTTGTAGCTAGTTCTTTTCAGGAGAACTACACAAGACTCTCAATATTGCTTAATATTGGAAGCGAGATTTATCATCACTAAACAATTTAATAATTTAATTAAATGAGCAGTAACAATTCCTGGTAATGAACAATATGATATCAAAGTTGTCATCTCTTTAACAGAACCTTGGTTGATTTTCTGTACATGAGTAGTCCTGATTAATTCAATTGTGTCCTCAGTGTGTTTAGTGCCTGTGTAGATACAGGAGAGAATCTTGCAAAGGTCTCTCTGAGGACCGAGCGAGCTTTGAAATTCTAACTTGGGCGACATTATATGAAATAGAATCCAGCCTACTTGCCAGAAAGCAATAAAAGAGAACTCAGTGAGCCTGCTCATGTGAATACATCTTAGCAGAATCAGGGCCTGCTCAAGCCACAAGGGAGGATAAACTTAAATAAAGCATTTCAGTATAACCATTCTTTCAGCAGTCTTTAGTCTGTATTAGTAGCTAACATCTGAGGAAAGGAAAGGTTTGCTGCTTGGCAATGCTGTGGTGTTAATGTAACACAATCTGTTAAATGAAAAAGTAAAATTAATTCCAATTTGGTGTCTTCACAATTCACACTCCAGAGACTCTCATGGACTGAATGAAAGACAAGAAGGGGAAGGGAAAATTTAGTGATTTTTTTTTTTTCAAAAATGAATTGTCAATTTCTTTCACGTGTCACCTCATTAACTCAAGAGGCAATCTGAGAGAAAAATTTGTAGGTATTTTTCAACATGTGGCTACGACAGCACAAGAAATGTCTGCCTGTGTCCACCTTCCACTGCCTACTCCCCCCTCTTCCCCTTGTCCTCTCCACAATTCAAACGTTGAGCTTTACTTCATCCTCACAGCAAGGAATGGATTAGGCAGAATTACTTACTGCTATGCCAATTAGGGAGGAATTAATTACAACTTTGCCTCCTGTCCCTCTAAGGTGGCAAAACTGTCTACCAAACCCAAACTGAACACAGCCAAGTGGAGAGCTGCACTCAAGAGGATGCAGGTACCGAGTTTTCCTCCTGCTCCATTCAAACCTCTCACTGCAGTGGGGTGACTTTATGTTGGTTCCTCTCTCCAGGCAAAAGCATTGCACAACTGAGCCATTTACTCCTCAGTACTTCAATTCTCAGGACTGTAAAGGGGGACAGTAATAATACCTATTTGTCAGTGGCGTTGTGCAAATCAACCCCTTAATATTTGTAAAGCACCTTGAGATCGAAGCACACAGGGCACCACAGAAGTACAAAGCATTATCATCACTGTAATAAACCGGGGCATGTTCTGAATTACACTGTTTCTAGTGAAGTCTCTCTGGACTTTCACTCAGGACACCTTTGGCTTCTGGAGACAGAGGCATACGCTGTCCAAACCAAAAAACTGGAAAGCTACACAAGACTTTTTTCTTTAGCAGACCATTTTTTTCTTATTTATTTTTTTCCCCTCAATAAATACTTTGCCATGCCACCCACCACCCACATTCACTTCCAGGCTAATTATACTTTGAAAGACAACCTGCATAAAGAGGTTATAGCATACTGAGTCAAGGGAAGGCCTCGTCAAATAAACAGGGTAACTTCCCTTGGTCTGTCTCTCACTTTTTTCCACTGGATGATGAATCCCAAAACCTGTACAGCTGTCCACCTTAAAAAGACTAAACCAATCTGTTTCCCTTTTTTCCTTTCTTTTTTGCCATCCTATACACTTCCAGCTGCACTCTCTACAACCTATAAATTGTCAAGTAAACCCTGCTGTTCAACCTGGTTACAGAACAAAATGAAGCAATTATGGATAACCCACCACCACTACTTAAAAAAACCCATAAGAATTAAAACGAATATAATCCAAAACCAAGAACTAAGTGGCCAATATCAGGTCATCATCCATTTACAGTGCAAGAAGTAGGACAAAAGGCAGCTACCTCTATCTCTCATACAGGTTTACCTATGTAAGCAGTCCCATCCCATCCCTCCCCTTCCCTCCCATGCCATTCCTCCTCCCATTCTCTTTTTTACCCCACCTCAAGATGTGGATGTTCTGCAGACTAGTGTTTCATAGTTCCAGGCCAGGTTGGATGGGCCCCTGAGCAACTGGATCTAGTGGGTGGCATTCCTGGCCATGGCAGGGTGGTTGGAACTAGATGATCTTTAAGGTTCCTTCCAACCCAAACTATTCTATGATTTATGACAGTGGGGTTGTATGATCTCAAAGAGTTAAAAGCTCTTTTTGACTTTAGCACCTTCTGAAGCATGTGAGGAAGGTGTCTAACCCTGCAAAGATCTCAGCATTTCCTGCTGCCACTGACTGCGACAAACTCTGGGCACTCCATTTTGAGCTCTACAATATCAGGACAATAAGTTACTATTATCTCCTTATTGATTAATCTGTGGTGTTTTCTGACAAACCTTCTAAGTCTAACTGTCCTGCTTTGATAGTCTGGTACTACCTACTGTATTATAAAAGGACACTGCTGTACAAACAGAACATGACACCAAACATCCCTTTCTTCACAGAATAAAAGTAATGCTGTACATTTGGTCGAATCATTATATAAAGCAGAAAAAGAGGCACCCAGAAAAAGTACCCCACTGACTTGATTACAACATATTTAGAGATTTTTTTTATATAATTGTTCTGATATTGTGTTTTTCTTGCAGTCTAGCTTTTTTAACACAACAGAAAAAGCAAGACATTTTAGTTCAGTTCTTTGCCATTATTTATTCTAGTCCATTTGTCACATCTATACAGCTTATGTCATTATTGACACAGCTATATGAGTAATAACATGTATCATGCCTCTTTCTGTACACAACTCATATAAAGAAGAATAGGACAGTTCACCCAAATGACTAATTATTAAGGGTATTTTTTCAAAAACCAGAAATCAATTGCACATCACAGTCACTGGCTGTGGTCATTCATTACATCTCTGCTGTAGATCCTGCTCTGCTTTGTAGCAGACATGTCATTAACAACAAGCATTAAGAAAATATTGCAGAAGTTTCAGCTCATAGAAGATAAATATGTTAGTCTTTTCCAATGTGTGATAAAAAGATGAGAAAAGTCAAAGGAAAAAAAAGATGAAGCAAACAACAGAGCTGGTTTCCTGGTACAGTGACATACTGTTCTCATACTCCTCTTTAGGGACTTGTTTCTCATGCAATCTGATAACACTTATCACCGGTGCTCTACTAAACATTTAGAGGTTCTGACTTGATTATCTGAACACAATGGAAGACATCAAATGCAGATGAGGCAGAGTTTAAGAACCAAAGACCCATGCACCTAGCAGGCACACAAAATTGCCAAGGAATTTTATACACCTAGAGCTTCGAACTGCCATGGCCGTAATGTGTTACTTTAATTCTATTCCCTTAATAAACTAAAAAAAAAAAACCAATATAAAACATACTAGCTTTCAGACTTCATAATACCAATTAATTCATACCCAGTAAGAAACAAAAATACATTGTGTAAACAAGGAGGCAATCAAAAGTTCAAAATTTCATTTCAAACCTCTCAGTCAGCACAGGTGGGAAACCCAGGAGTTGAGCCTGTCCAGTTGGAGTGTGTAAAGGGACAGCACGAATCTCTTTCTGTTTATTTTGCTGTGTGCCTTACCTCAAGACTAGATGTTGAGAGGAATATGTCTGTGGTCTTCTTGCCTATCTAGCTACTTCAACAACCTTTAATGACTACACTATATAACCTGTAAGGTTTTACTACTTACTGTACAAAAATGTCCAGCAGCAGTTACCTTTTAGTTAATACTACCTCTATTTCACAGGACAAAAAGAAAATATACATTCTAATTTGGATTATTAGCCATGTAGAATACATCTTACTACCAACTGAATATAACACATTGTAGTGATACTAAAAAAAAAAAACAACAACAAAACCAAACCCAGAACAAAAATAACCTTAAACTACACTAAAATGGCCCAAAATCTAATCTTTAATTGATGCAATGTACACCCATTTCAGTTTTGCACAATTGCTTCTTCATTCCCGAAACATGAAATCATTCCAAGGGGACTCCAGTCTACGCTGTATTTTCCATGTTTCACTTCAATAAAATATTACAAATACGTTACCATGTAGCTGGGATTTTTTCTGCAATCATCATAACAAACCAATGTTTTCATAATGTCGCCACAAACCACAGCTATTACCTCATACAAGAGCACAATGTTTTGGTGATGCAGTGCAAATAGTAGGAACAACTTCACCATCATCTTCCAAAATAGTTCTTTGAACACATTTCCCAAAAAACAGTAGCAACAAAAGCCCTGCCACTTCATTCTTTCCCTCCACCCCCTTGCTGAATGAGAAGAAAGCACTGAAACAAGCATTATCCTCTCCTATCTCCGTGTTCTGAAGGGGCTCTGGATCACAGTCATCCACAGCTAAATCACTCTAAGTCAACAGGAAACATTCCAAAACCTGGAGAAATTACATACGTCATTTAACCTGAACAATCCAGAATAAGGCTTAAGAAAAGCAGACTGTTTAATTAATCTGCCTGTCCCACATGTCCTAAGCAAGTCATAGGGAGGGCTGGGGCAACGTCTAAATAGTACCAAAAACAGTAGTAGTACCCTGTTTTAATGTGAAAATGACACTGACAATTACAGCAGAAAAACATGAAGATGAGGTGAGAACTCTTTTGTCAGTGGCTTGGTGTTGCAGCAAGTCCAAAACCTAGAGAACTTCAAAGGAGTCAAAGTCACTCAAAGCCTAACAGGGCTGGCCTTTATTTCTGTGTTCAATCTACCATACTTCTTTCTAGACTTTACTCAAAATGGTTTCAAGCAACTTACTGTTAATAAGGATTAAACCTACTTAACTGAAGTATTTCCAGAGATCACATCACCATCAGGCCTGATTAATGGGTCTTGAAGTCTACAGCAGCGAGGCTGCGTTCCTTATATATTCTAAATACGACTATATATTTGCATTCTGGATTCTTTCTCAGTGAGAACCAGCGCATGCAAAATAAATTCCACAATCCCACATCTCGGATACAAAGGGCATCACACATATCCCGCGACTTAAGCTATTCTCCTGAAATTATCTTAGTCTCACACAATCACACTTCGAACACCCCATATGTCCAGTTTGGTTATTCCTCCTTTGAAAAGCTAATAAATGTAATACTCAGATGCAACTGCATTTCATCTAAAAACAATTATCCGCAGTACTTTGTGCCAGGGAAACCATCAATAGGAATCATTAACAACACTTCCACTTTATTTTCTTCCCGTCTAATGGGCCCAATCCAACACCCAAGTTAAGTCAATGAGAGTCTTACAATTGTTTTCAGTGGGAGCTGGACAGAGCCTTAGGATCGTACATGAATGTGGGGCTTGTGCAAGGAGGCCGAATGACAAGCACAGCCTCTGTTTATTCACACAACGACACTGCAAAGAGAGAGGAAGAACAAACTTCCCGTGATGTTCCCACTACCCAGGGCTGCTGAAGAGCCAGTAATAAAAGCTTTGGAGGTGGGGGCAAACGCTGCTCTCCGGACTTATTCAGTCCTTGTCCTCTTTTCTAAGACTACCCATAAGAGCATCCAACTCATTTGCTGAAAATCGGACTGACACAGGCACTCGGTGCTGGTAAGATGAAACTTTTACCTGTTACTCTCTGAAAGCGCTTTTAAAAATTATAAAACACAATACAAGACTCACCCTTAGTGCTACATATACCCTCCTATTCAACAGGGCTATTTTAATCTCAAAGAAAAACCAAGTCATCTGCACAATATTCACTATTACAATACACATGTATTGCTTTATTGAACTCTACCTGATAAAGGGGTCAAACAACTTATTTCTGGCACTCACTTTGATGTTTCACACAGATAAAAATAAGGAGAGAGGAAAACAAGCTCCAATTTTCCCCCCAAACACCCCCGGAAGTGGTATATTTCCAAATAGATTAGATGCGTGGGGCAAACTATTAAAAACACTTAATGGCTCCAAAATTCTAAAAGGACACACAAGTATTTTGTACTAGCTGGCTCACATGCAGTTCTTTCACAAACAATTTTTTATTTCTTTATGAAAATCACGTACTCTTCCTACACACGCGTTCATCTTTTTCTCCCGCTTTCAGTGTTAAATATAACATCAGAATCTTTGAAAATACAGATGTTATGCAGCCTTTGAAATGCAGGAGCCAACTTTGTTCTGGAGACTTTCAAATCTCTATCTATCTAGGGCTTCCTGGAAGGCACAAGCAGCATGCAATGCTTCAAGGGATTTCCAAACTCCTGCACTGACATGTGCCTGACCTCGCTTTCCCTCATATGGTGGAACCAGACAGTCAAAGAAACCGGCAGGTTGATATTCCATAGCTATTTGGTACCAGCATATTGTGAACCTCATTTTACTTTGCATGACGCAACGACAGGCCACAAAGAGAGTCAAAGTCCAACCTTTGAACCTGGTCGTTCATACCCAGCTTTAATGCAAATGCAATTGTAACCTCATGGTAACACTGAACTGAAAATCACAGCTCTACCAAGTGCATCCTCCTCTGAAAACCATCCTCTCTCTATCTCAGGCTTTTCATAAGTCAGATGTCTAAACCTCATGGGAAGGGCAGTTTCTTTAAAACCAACACAAAGAGATCAGAAAGAAATACAACTATAATTTCAGTAGTGGAAAGAAAAGAAAGAAGAAAAGAAAAAGAGAAGGAAAAAATAGGAGAGAGGGCAACCTATTTGTTCAGCTCTTGTTTACAGCATGAGGGAACTCAGCCTTTACAGTGTAAATCAAATTTAACAGTTTGGGGACCTGGCTTGAAAGCTGCTATTTTAATGAAAAGGGGGACAATTGGCAGGTTGTTTAAAACTGTAGCTGCATTCTTTTACCCTCTCTGCCTCCTCCTTCTCCCAACCCTCCCTCCCACACCACCAACTGCCATCTCAAATTTACCTCGCCATGCACTCACTACAGAACTCCCTTCCAACCACAGTGGATTGGAGGAATCTACAGAAAATAAACTGACAATAAATACGCCTATATTACCTAAAGGAAGGAAGGGAAGCAAAGAAAATGACCAAATTGTTGACACTGGTCAAGGAGACTTTCCCCTCTAAAATTTCCAAGAACATGAGGGCTCAACAGCAAAGGTCTCATTATGAAGCCAAGCATTTCTTACAGAATTCCTTCTCACCCATCCCTGAATACAGGAGCTTATTCTTGTGCAATCATTAATGCTCAACAGCAGATAGGCTGCTATTTCCCACTCCTGAAGAAACCCATTTTATGGCACACAACATGAAGAACTGCTTCATTAATGAGATGGTTAAGTAACTCCAGTAGAGTTGCTATGGGGAGGCATGGTGACATAGTGGCAGGAGAACTGGCTTTCTTTCCATCTGGATCATCATTTAAAGGGCCTCAGAATTTCCTTAAGATTAACAGGTTTATTGTTTTAATCCCTACCTGTGAGAGTAAGAGGGCTCCTCATAAAAATGTGGAAAGCAAGCCTGACTGCTTGTGGGGAGAAGGTGAAAGGAAAAGAGCTAAGGAAGAGACAGGATGGGAATAAAACAGAGGGCTGCGAGTTTATTCACTGGCTAGGGCTATAACATTAATACTGTTAAGGCTTATTTCACATACAGTTTTTAAAAGAGTCAGATTTTTGCTGTCCATACTTCGTGATTTGACTAAAATTATGCAGAAGCTTTTAAGTTTCCAGTAGTATAATCATTTTGTCCATAGAAATCCAACTTTATCTGTCTTTCGGCATCTCGGATCTTTCCCACAAAAAGCCATACTCAGGCTAATAAAATGTAACAGCTAAAAGCATCACTTTCTCAAGACCATAACACAGAGAAAATGAAATTTTTATAAAATGAGAACGTAAATACCAATCAGTCCTTTTATTCACCCTCCTGACAACTCAGAAGCAAACAATCCAGCCCTACTTATAAATCAAAAGTACATTTATTGAGGAAAGCATCCAGCAACATTATGATCTGACATAAGCAGCTCTCTAGACGCAGCAGCAAGGAACCTTTAGCCCTGTCCAAAGGTGTTAACAATGCAGTACTAATGTGACACGGCACTAAATGGATGGCCAAACACAGAGGCTTTGTTACACACAGGAGGTTGCATTTTTACCATCTTTTTCCAAACATGCACCTAAGGAAAAATGCTATCAAGTCCTTGCAAAGAAGAAAAGGAAAGAAGAAACTATTTTGTCCTGCATATTTTAAGGATAAATCTACCAAAGGCAAAGAAATAATACCTTAATTGCTAACAAGGAGTGAAAGCTCCACAGATTTTTGACTTTTTGTATGGTTCATTTTCCTCTGCTTAAGGCTAAAAAATGAACTGGTCAGAGGATCAAATTGCTACATGTACAAATCTCCCAACTTTCCAATTTTTATATATATATATTTTTAATGGATTGACTTTTACCAAAGATTTTAAGACAGTCTCAGGTTCATTCTAAACCTTCAAACAGTTGAATTGGGTCAAAATCATTGTATTATATGCCTGTAAATTATGCTATCAACCTTTACTTTTCACCACTGAACCACTAAAGGAAAACTGTGGTCCTGATTTAAAGCTGTAAATTCAGATCAAATGGGAAAGTGTTAAATTCAGAAGGGCTTTTGGTCCATTAACTTCCATGCCGATTTGACACGCTCTGCAGTGCTTGGGCAACAGACTCTGCTATACAACGTATTCCTAAGCAAACAGTGCTTTGTGTCATAAACCATCTGGGGTGTCAGTTGTAAGGGCCACTCATCTAAAATCCTCCGATACACTTGGAAATGCTGAGGTGAAGAACAGAAACTTTTCTTCACTACAGAATCCCTTTTGCAAGGGAAAGGGAGACGTTGCCGTCGGAGGAATGACGAAAGGCACAAAATTTTGGCTAAGGCGGTTGTTTTCATTATTCCACTGAAGAAAACCATTGGCTACACAAGCTTTCTAAAACACTAGGATTTTTCTAAGGTACTAATAAAAGTGATACCATTCATAATCTGGACAGTGCTCCCTTTCATATCAGAGCCTATAGTTGCAAAGCTAAGTGCCAAGCAGATGGTTGAAATCTGTTTTGTATAAAAAGTGTGTGCGCACACGCGGTTTTTTTAGATGGAGTTCTTTGTATTCATATTCAGGCCTAGGTTCTAGCCATCAAAACACTGGCACTGAAGCAATCATTAGCTGCATTTTAGACAACTGGCAACTAAGGTATTCACAGTTCTCCACAAAATGTTCAGCTAATACCTCCCAGATGTATAATTAAGGCAAAAGATCATCATCTTAAATTGGTATCACTGCTTTGGATGGCCTTTCAATAGACTGCACATGTATGTAAAAAGCTGTTTTATTTATCTTCTTTTTTAAATAATGTTCTAATTTCTATTATATTCTAAGTTTTTATAGCTGCTTTTAAAACTACAGGCTTCCATGTCAGACTCTACCCAAATACGACAGCAGAAACTCCCTTCCCCTTGTTTTCATCTAAGAAACATCAAGCAGGAAAATCTAGAGATCACTTTAATAGTAAGTCTTTGCCTCTCTTATCTGATAACCGTTTAGGTTCTCTAAAATGAAAATATAAAATAAGCTAAGCTGTTCTGGAGGAATTAGTTCCAGACAAGGGCAGTGAGCTCTCTAAGGATCTGCTGATGAACCTGCTGCTGTTGTGCCGGACAACCCATGGCAAGTCACCTCAGCTGCAAGCACCTCGGTCAACTCATTTGTAAGTAGGTTGTTTATCACCACAAACAGCAAAACCAGAAATGCTTACCAGCATGGGGCTCTGCTGTCTGCCTGGGGTTCTCATGGAATCTGTGAATGGGTGACAATAATTTGCCTGGTGATAAATTAACAGAGGTCACGCTTTCGACAACTGAGGTTATCGAACAAATGTGTACTTGGAAGAAGGTATTTTTCTGCAGCAGCCTCGCTATAGACCTTGGTGGCCACAACTGGGAATTACTACCTCAGGAAACACACAGTTTCAAAATAAAGATTGATTTTGTGTACAGTGCCAAGTCCTCCAAGGCCCAGATGTTAGCTCTGGCACAATTCAGGTACATTTTCATCACCACCATTCTGATCATTCTAATCTGCCAAGCATACATGGTGTTTAGGAGAAGCAGACAGTTAACCTATCTTTAAAGCACAGCAAGGCAGAACTTCCAAAATCTACGGATTTGAAGCCTGCAGAAATCCCTCCTGATGCTTTAGAAATCCTGGTGGCATCGCAACTGATGGAAGTTTGCTGCAGATTAAGGAAAGTCAGGCTTCTGCTCAGTGATCTCCTCATGAGTCACCATTTCATGCCATCATGGTTTACTGCGGTGAAGAATGTCTGCCTTTTTCATAGGGTTGAGCAGAACATTAATTAATTAGGTCTACATTTTTAGGACCTGACACTGAACTCCAGTGCTACTGAGTCCAAACACTCAGAATGAATGGGCACTTTTTTAAAGGATGCCTTGACTGGCCCTATCACAAAACAGGTCTTTGTGAACGCGCTGCTGAATAACTACTACTGAAACACTATGGAATTGGCCTGATCATAATCCATTATCTTGAAAGTAGTGTCCCTCATAAAGAACTTATCAAAGAGAATAACTTAATAGATCAGTCATGATATTCATAGGCTACACAGATCAAATCCACCCAGGACTCCTTCAGTTTATAGCCATTTTCTCAACAGTGTGTAGTAAGCGATGTAACACACAGCCCAGACCTACCTGCAGACCTCAGTGTTTCAGCTCTACTCTCAGCTGGAAATGAGAAAAAAACCCCACTAAAACAGATTAGAAGAACTTTTAACATGAATAAGAAAATAATTCCTCCCTTTTAATAAGGCTGTATCCTTTCCTTTGTTTTGGATCTCCGTGGCACATGTAAAAAACAGATGTCAAACGTGCGGGTAAGGATCACAATGCATTTTGTGTTCCGCAGTGTAGTTTTTGCTTTTAGGCTCTTGGTTTGCTCACTGTGGCTGCCTACATTGCTGCTTGCAGTAGAGTCTGTTCCTCACATTAATGCTCTCCATGTGAAGAATTTTTTCCTGGACTCCCCTCGTGCCTGGTCCTTAGGTTATAAAACATGTGACAGCTCTCGTACATACGGCTGAAGATGTTAACTGTTCTCCAGGACCAGAGTTAGGGTAGCACACGCTGCCTCTCAATTTACTGCTTAAACACAGCGGGTGCTGCTTCCTAACTCCAGTTATCCAAACTTGCCTCCAGGTAGGGAGTTTAGAAGCATGTTCAGGTAATTGGAGGGTCCACAGACAATACTCCCTCCCAGCCCTCAATGATATGACTGTGGCTGTAAATATTTCTTTATTTTATTAATTATATTCCACAGTCCCTATTTTACATATTTAACTAATCTGAGTACTATAGTTCATATCTTGCTAGAATGAGACATTTAGAAATTCTAATTGCACAGAGAGAAGTCTATAATTTGCAGTTCTTAGGATCTCAAGAAGGAAAAGGAGGGTGTCTTGAGGTTAAAAAACAGAACTACCAGTCAGTATCTCTACTTTTTATACCCACACGCGCAAAAGATTTTGTGACACTGTTCCTCAGTTTTCTCATCTATAGGTTGAGACTAATCTTGCTTCTCAATCTAAAGAGCACAGAAATCTTCATGATTTGTATATCAGTGCTTTCCAAACGCTCTGAATTCCTAATCAAAAGGCTTTATAGGAAGTATGAATCTATTATTAATAATATCAGTACTTCTAACAGCAAAGCAACTTCTACATACATGCATGCAGAAAAAAATACAGAGAGAATACACATGCACATATATTGCTCAATTTATAAATTGTTAAGCATGGCTTCAGGACTGAAATCTCATTCATGAACCATGCTAGGGATCTCTTACCTACTCTCCATTTCTGAATTTTCCCCATACAAAGACACATTGATATTACTCTAAGCTCTAAGCACAAAGGCTGCTCTGTGGAATGGAAAGAAACCTTCTTTTTTGTGTTTGTACAGTGACAAGCATAATGGGGTCCTGATTCAGGATGCTTGCACTCTACAAAAACACACTAAATCAATGACACTAATACACATGCAGATTATCTATAAAAGAGGTGCATGGCATACTTGAGAGTGGCTCAGTACTTTTCCCATACTTTGGTTGGTGTTTCATGCAAACGCCACAGCCTAACGCATGTTCCTGAGTCACACAATTAATTTTGGAGTTTAGGCAAGAACAGCAAAAGTGAGCAGAACTTACAAAACATAAGCAAAGGACGAGAGCCCTCCACTGAGAAATTCTGCCAATTCTAATCTCAGTTGCAAAACCAGAATCAACTTGATGCTCATATGGTTTTGACAAAGATGAGAATCAGTAGCCTTCTTTACAACACATCATAAATATCTACTTAAGTGTCCAAAACCCAGGAGCAAAAGACAAATCAAAAGCTGAACCTAAGGGAGAGATGTATTTTCTATGTCTCTGTGATTTTCAAACTCAAAAGCCTGGATATTTTTAACAGACGTGGAAAAAAAGAACTATTTGGCTTTACTCAGCAACTGCAGAAGGAAACTGTATCAAAAGAATAATGTTGCATGTTCTGTTTTCACTTGATTTCATTTAGCCCTTCAGTTCTATTTCAGTTATGTTTCATTTAGCCTATTTTTTTTTAAAATAATCATCATGTTTTGGTGATTCACATTTCACACCAGCACAGGAACAAGTCATGTAAATACAACACAACAAAATGACCCAGTTTGTTAATAGACATGCCAAACGGGTAAGAACATCCTTCCCTCCGCCCTTACCAACCATCACCTTCCCACACATCTCATCTCTATCCAAAAAAGCCTCTGCCCCAGTGAGGCCATAGCATTGAAATTTAGGGATAAAGCCCTATGAATAGAAATTTGACTAAACCTTTGGAGCAAACGTTTTCAGCCTTGTTTTACAAAGTGAATGTAATTAGGACGCTATGGGAATTTATCTGAAAACAGAAGACTTCTCCACAATCAAATACAGCATGGACAGAACTACAGCTCCCTCCCAGAAGAAAGCTCTGCTGAAGTGCCTCAACCCCAACTCAGGCAGGCCATCCCTCAAGGTGAGAGGACACCATAGGCTTCATGCCCTTCACTGAGCATTCTCTCAAAACAAGGAATACCTCCAAATTACAAAAATCGTGTGTAGAGATGCACTTTGGTCTTTCAGACTCTGTTGAATTTTAGCTCCATCACATCCTCCTAAAGTGCAGTCTCTTCAGGATTCAAAACTAACTGAAGGTATTGCAACTTAATGCAACCCAGTTAAAGGACACACCAAAGCACAGGGAACAAACACGAATGTGTCTGTGCACAGGAGTACACACACCCTTGAGATTTTGTTAGGCTCGCTGTTTTAAACGGCAAAAAACAGTTTGGTGGAATCTTTTCATGTATCTATGGTAAAAAAGGAATAACAACATTAACAATTGTTCCAAACCACTAAAATTTTCCTTACTCTTGGTCTTCTGCTACATATTGAGTTGGCAGTGGCAAGTAACTCCAGCTCACTGTCAGATACATTATCTCTGCCCATGCCCAACCTGTGAGATGAATCAATGAAACTTGGGGCATTTTTTTGATTCCCACATCCTTAAAACAATAAAGCCCAGCACCAAAGAAACCAAAAGGAACTAGATTCCTAGGTCTTTTCTCTCTAGAACTACGAAGGTCCATGAAGGACATGCAGACAATGCTCTTAACTGTACAAAAATAGCATGTACCTCCCTCTTGAGTTCCTCACCACTAAAAAGAACTCTGATTATTCACAAAAGAAAATTAAATTTCTATTAACTCTGCTTATATTTTTGCCTCCCAAAATAACAGATTAGTAATACAGAAACAAATGTGTAGTAATGGGACTATAATACAACCACAAAGAAAAATTAGCACTAAGGAAACATTTTAGGATATGTTTAGGTCAAATAGCACTCAAACATCCACATCCCAGGAAAAAAACCCAAAACAACAAAATTAAGACAGTCTACATGAACTTGAAAAAACACAAAACCAGAAGTACTTGGCAAAACAAAATTATTATTGATCTCAGAGAGAAGATGCTGATACGAATTTCGATACTTGGTCTTAAAAAAATAAAAGTATAGAAAGGAAATCTGGAATATTAAACATAAATTTTAAAAATAGCAAAATATAAATACAATTTGAAAATTGAGAAATGTTACCTGATTAATCCCACAGTACTTTTAAGGGAAGCAAAGTCAAAGCCATTTCAAACTTTCATAGCAAGCCCCAAGCTTTTTCTCATTTTCACTTCAACTTTCAAAGTTCCGTAAGTCAAAAGTAATACCATCATGTTGGAATTACTTTTTTTTTCTTTAAACAAGGTGACAGAAGGATGAGTTGAAGAGAAGTGCCATGTCAGATCAAAACCAGGGAGTTGGAAAATATTTGCCAATTTCTTTCGAAACAAAGTAAGAAACAACAGCTCCCCCAATACCATGGCAGCACTTGAACTTCATATTAACATCTGCTAATTGTAGCAGTTGGAATTCAACCCGTCTTTCTCTTTTCCTTTTTCTGTTAAAAAAAGAAATAAAAAATTTCGCACCTATCCTAAAAAAAGACAGACAGCTTCTCTGAATTGCCACTGCACACCTCACAATTTCCATTCACTCACATTCTTTTCAAGTACCATGGCCCCTGCAAGCAGCGCTCACCAAAATTCTTCCAAAACCTTGCCTAGATCTGCTCTCTCCCAGCGACTACCGCGCGCAGAACTTCACGCTGTCACAAGGACATGTGGGCTCAGGGACAACTTTTAGAGACTCTTGGCTTCTCAGGCTGGCATAGGCTGGGCTCGACGCGGAGGTGACAAGCAGCGTCTCTCGCGCGGAGGCTGCAGCGCGTTGGGCTCCCCACCGTGGCCCTGGTGCCCGGTGGCCGCAGGCAGAGCCCAGCCCTGGCCCCAGGCGAGGCACAAGCCACTTGGACCAAGCCAGCCCCTCGTAGGGTGTGGGAGAGGTGGGACGTGTGGCAGGCGGCAGCCCGGCATCGTAACCCTCGGCAAAGGCGCGGGCGAAAACTTTATGGCGGCTGCCGGTGGCGGGGTTTCACCAGGGGGTCTGCGGGAGGGGACGTGGAAGGTTCAAACCCCATAAATAAGTCCCCGCCAGGTGCAAGAGTGCACGACCGCTCGCCCTTGCCCGCTGCCCGGAGCCCGCCGAAAAGCTCCAGAGGAAACCACAACCCGTCTCAAGAGTTCGAGAAGTAAGTTCTGGTTTAGGTAATTCAATAACGTGACGAGGGTTTGCTTAATTTGCAGTTTTGTGGGTTTTAATATACACACGTGCAACGTAATTTTACCTTCTGGAGGGAGCACAGGAGACTTCATGCATTTTCCAAATTGGATAGAGAAATCCATAGCTACTTTAAAAGGGAAAAACTCTTTGCTTCTAGGGATGCTACTTGTTAAACAATGAACTCCTTTCCATCAGCACAGTCATACTACTGCTACTGATTAATTGCTGTAGGCGCTTCTTTTCTCTTAACTACAGTAGCAGAATTCACAGGAATTGAGTATCTCCAGTGTGTACAGGTACAACATGACAACGTGTTTTTCCCCCTTCACATATGAGTTAATTATGCTATAACCAGGTCTGAGAAAGAAATTAATAAAATACAACAAAACAGAAAGTCAAGAGGATGTCACACTGACATCTGCAACAGTTGTGAAGGCAGAGGTATCTGACAGGCAAACATGCAGGTATTCTGTTCTTTAAGTCTAGTATGAAAAGCATGCAAAGAAACTATAAATCTTCCTTGGGAGGAGATACTCTTTTTCCTGTATAAATACTGTTAAAAGTGTATTTTATACAGCCACAGATATACCATATTACACAGACACATAAGCCTATCCTATCAGGGAGCTTCATGTTTAAGTAACTCAACTATATGCCTCCTAAATGATAAAGCCATAAATGCTCGTTAAAAGCTCCCTGAGAAGTAGTAAATATTTTGTAAACTAGCTACATATTTAAGATCTCTGGACAGCAAGAGAAGGAAAAACAATTCCTCTCCTATCTAAAGGTACCAATCAAACACACTATGCACATAAACACCGCAAGATGCTTGGTGGGAGACTGTGTGTATGTGTTTGTGTGTGTTTTAATTAACTCCTTGAATGCATATGATGAGCCAGCCACCCAGAATTAGTAATGCCAAACTCCCAATTTGATTCAAATGCAATGAATACAACAGTCGAATTGTGCGGGCTGGTGTGTCACTCATCAGCTCTCTCATTTGGGCTTTTGCCTTCCAAGGCTAGTTCACAATTTCAGCAACTGGTAAATTATTGAGATGTTCATTAAAATCCATAATCTGTAACAGTCAACTTCTTCCTCGCTAAGCATAAGCACAACAAATTAAATTAGCGCATGCAGGACAATAATGAGAAGTCGGCAAACGCATTAATTCCTTCAGCCTTATCTCAGAGAAATAAAATTGTGTTAATTTTCATCACCGTGAAAAACCAGCATCTGAAACTTTTAACTGGCACTCTATTCAATATTCTTCAAAACTCAGATCCCTAGAACCACAGACTTAAGCAATAAAGTCCTTTTCTTAAAACATCTCAATGGAAGTTAAAAGCTATTCAGCCCGATATTAAAGAAATCTCATTGTTTGCTTTTAAATGAAGGAATAATCACTCTTACTTCCACAGGTAGATTTTAGGAGAGTGGGACGTCATTCTGAGCAAGCTGGTTAATAGAAAGGTATTATTCTTTCTCCAAAATTCTCAGCAAATGCAGTAGAAGAAAGCTTTTAGGATAAGTTTAGCTAAGAAAAGCACTTAGGAATACGCAAAGTTTCCTTTTAGGAAAATGATTTCTCCATTTGACAGTGTTGGTACAACCCCAAAATAAATTCAGTGGGAGTCTGAAATGACTCGTGCAGTGCAGCAGTGAAGCAGCTAAGTATATTTTTTTCTTCCTAGCAGAGAGTTGCTTTACATCCCTGAGCCCTTCCTTTCCACAAGCTATTCACTAGCACAGAGAAGGTTTCGAGAACACAGAACTGGTGACTGTAAACGCTGAACTTGTTCTACTGTCCCCATCCCCACTGCTCCCATCCATGCCTTTTGTCTTTTCTAGCTCTTCCTTTTTTCCTATGGAGGCAGTAATCCGTCCTTCCTTCTACAAACGCTGCATACCACTGTACCTTGAACTGGCATGTTAAAAATAAAAATTAAAATTAAAAACAAAGAAAATAATGAGAAAGAGAAAGAGAAAGAGAAAGGGTGTCACTCTGTCCGGATTCCTAGCGTAGCCTCTCTCTCAGTCTACAGAGAAATGTAAATATGCAGTAATTAATTTGGGTTTAAGAACATTCCATACACTAGGGACATTGTTAAGCAGTCACTTTATCTATTTTTCATTAATCAGATTTTATTAAGATATTAAAACTTTATGTTGGGCATTTCTGAGTTTTTATCATTCTGTAAATCTCCTAGCTGTCTGTGATGGTTCTGGCTGCATTGTCTGTACCTTTTCCTCAATGAAGTAAACTTTCTTTCTATTGTGGCCATACTTGTTATATTTAATGACCCAACTTAAAAAAAAAAAAAAAAAGAAAGGAGGAAAATCAAACAACAAAAGAGTTATTCTTTTTGAGACCTTTAGAGCCAATTCAGAGTGCCACAGGTACATCACAGAGTATATCTCAGAAGTTACCCTTTCCCTGTGAAACACACGGAGCAGATTCCAGTTATAATTTCTTCCTACAACGTTTCTGCAAACATCATCCCCCTCAGCGTACACATTCTGATGCTCCTCTCAATCAAGCAGCTGAACCGCCACAAACAGAAAGAAAGACGTGCAAGGAACTTCTCAGGAAAGGACGAAAACCCTCACATTTTTTGGCACGGTAATTAATTATACATGTTAATTCACAAAACCTACTGCAATTTACCAGTGATGCTGAATGAATTAATGAATGTTTACTCGTCTGACACGGAGGATCATTTTCATTCCGAGTGTGTATCATAAATGCACCCCAACAACGGCCACAGACACACAAGAGAAGTCCCCTTGGTTCAGCTGCCTTCAGCTGGGGTGACTGAAAGTTTCTGAACTGTTTGCAGTTTACTGGGATACACCGGAACATCACGGGAAAGACGAGCGGCAAAGAAGAACAACCTCCCGAGATACACACAGGCGCCCTGAGATCTGAACTGCAAACAACTTTGCCTGACAAATCTGTATCTCCTTGTGCTCTGCTATTCAGGTTCAAAAAGGAATAGCGGGAGATGGACAGTAATAACCAAACCGAAGCGGGTCATGCAGATACAACACGCTGGACCCCAAGCGACTGCAGAAATGTGCTC
Source organism: Lepidothrix coronata (assembly GCF_001604755.1). Taxonomy (NCBI): domain Eukaryota; kingdom Metazoa; phylum Chordata; class Aves; order Passeriformes; family Pipridae; genus Lepidothrix; species Lepidothrix coronata. The sequence goes on from NW_016690190.1 coordinate 9,686,879, forward strand.
CAAGAACTGTGTTTACTGAGAATCTGAGAAAATAACCTGCCACAATCGTCTAAAAACCAATCATCTGTGCATCATGCATATATACACATGTGAACTCTGTAAGCATTTCTGTGTCTGAGGGTCTGTGCATCTCTGTGTAAAACAAAGTGCGTCCTCTTGGCTGTTTTCTGACAAACACACATGTACTACATGGACAGTGCCTTCCCTGTGTATGTGTGTGCAACTATAGTCAAACACACGCAATGTAAACAAATGGTAATGATTAACAAAGATAATGGTTTGTATTCCCAATTTCAACTGCAGAGGGAAAACTGTTGAAAAAAATTTAAAAAAAAAAAATTGTATGTCCCGAGGTTCATTTTTATTGCTTCCCATTTCTGCTGCTTGCTGTTATCTGCATAGTAAAAGGAGAGCAGCGTATTGATTATTTAACCAGAATGTTTACAAGAGCAAAGCTGGGATCTCTGAAAATGAAACGTATGCCTACAGGGGGGAAAAAAAGAATAGGGAAGCTCATTCTATTTCTAAGGAACATGTTTTGTCCCAAATGATTTGTTTATATATAAAATTTATATAAATATACATATATTCATAATGCAGAGATACTTCAGATAAAAAAAAAGTCCCCCAACAGGAAAATGAAAGGACTTCATTCTGCTTCACAGAGTTTACAAGTATTGTGTTCATCACAAAGTTCAAAGAATAATCGTAATCACTTGCTTATACATTTCTATGTATAATCTTAATGAAGCATATGAAATACTTGAATCTATGGATTGTAGGAACAAGACAAATACATCAGCATCATCATGTTAGATCAAATCTGACATCAGAAACAGTAACAGTTTCCTCAGGTAGTTGAACTAAGTTAACACAGTGGACATAAACAAAACCAATTTTGTTCTATTACTGTAATGATAACAAACCAAAGAAAAACGTCGAGTATTCCAAGTAAGCCTGGAAAATTAACTGTTTTAAAGATGACCTTGGAGTAGAGCGACCAAGACAATTCCACTTTCTAGTAAAGAAGCGTTCTAGTTGCAGAACAAGGATTGAAAGTGTTAAAACAGTTCTTTTCTGCATTTCCCAATTTCAGTTTTCTCTGATCTTTTAATTCAAGCATTCTTTCCTGTCCTTTCTCTGCATGCGTGTTCCTCAGCCCACTTAAAATGTTTTTATCTTGCCTTCTTTTCTATGCCTTTACTATCAAATTCAGTAGGTTTGAACGATGAACAGCTTGACTTAGCATATTTTTAACCAGCTGGTCTAGCACCTAGCTTGTATTGCATAGTCAGATACAACCAAATGTTTATACAGGAGGTAGCTTTCACGAAGATGAGAAAAACCTCAGTAACGCGCATCCTGGCGTTCTTTTATTTACCGCTTAGAAATGAAAGTTTGGATTGTTTACTGCAGCCGCACAAGGGACTATTAATAACCTTTAAAAAAGAAGCTGGAGGGAAGGGATGCGGGACCATCAATGGACGCGCGTACAAGCGCCTGAGAGAACGCTTCAAAACCTCTCAGGAGTGCCAGATTATATGAAATAAGGACTAAACTCTCGGAGGTCACAAGCCGTCGCCAGTGACAGCAAAAACTTAATTCCGGGCAAGAAAGGCTCCTGCTTCGGGTAGGGGAAGACGGGCACATCTACGTCATACCCAAGCCCCGCTCGTCATACCCAGACCCCGCTCTTGACACTCCGCGAGAGAGGCGACGGCCAAAACTTGGAGGCAAGAGTTTCACTTCTTCCTTTCTTTTTCTTTTTCCCCCCTCTCTCCTCAGGCAGAAAGATGTTCTCCTGACGGAGGGCCGGGATGTTAACTTGCCTAAAAATAATCGCTCCTGCTAGATCAACAAAAGGTCATGTGCTCGGCGGAGCGCCTTCCCAAGTTTGACGGGAGCCTGAGGTTGGAAGTTGAACCCCCCGCCTCGCCGCCACCGGGCATCCTCTGATCGCTTCCCGGGGAGTCTCCGGGCAGGAGCGGGAAGGCGCTGCCCAGGAAGGTGCCTCGGCGGGCCAGTCGGGCCAGAGGAGGGTGGGCAGGAGGAGGGCACGGCAGCCTCCGCGGCCGCGGAACAAAGCTGCGCGCCGCGGGCGCACCGCCGGGGCGGCGGGGCCGGGGGCGCGGCGGCGCCCGCCCCTGTCCCCCCGTCACTGACACGCCGCTGGAATAGCCAAGGTACCGCGGGGGGGGATGGAGGAGGGGGGACACGGACGGACCGGGGTGGGGGGAGCATCTCCCCGGCCTCCTGCCGCCGAGCGCCGGAGTTGCGCGCCCGTCCCCGTGTCCATGTCCCCGCTGCCCATCCGCGCACACACGCGCGCGAACACGCGTGCTCGGGTAAATTAAAAAAAAAAATAAAAAAATAAAAATAATGCAAGAACAAACAAACCACGAAACAGGAAAAAAAAATAATTAAAAATGAAAGGGCAACAGACACCCCCCTCCAACACACAACCCCCACCCCAACAACTCGACTCACCTTTCAAACTCCTGAGGTAAATCAGGGTCAGTTAGCATGCTGGAAAAGCACAATTTCCCTTTGTCACAGCAGCCACCTATGGTCGCCTCCAACTGAACCTGTCAAGTGAGTCCAAACCTTCTAAACCGATTGATTTTCTCTCTCGCTCGCTCTCTCCCTCCCTCCCCTCCCTCCCTCTCCCTCCCTCCCTCCCGGCTCGCTCGCTCTGAGCGAGGACTCCTTGACCAGTCTCTTAAAGGGGCAGCGCGCTCGCAGCAGGATGATCGCGCAGCTCCCCCCGCCGCGCTGGGCGACCTCCGGGGGCCTGTCCTTTCCTTTTAATTCTGCTCGCCCGCCGCCGCCAAACGGGAAAAGTCAACTCCTTCAATGTCCTAAAAAAACGTGGAGAGGTGGAGGGGGATAAGTAGGGGGGGGCGGGGGGGGGGGGGGGGGGGGGGGGGGGGGGGGAAAAAAAAAAAGGCAGCCCGACAATCCACCTAAACCGGCAAACCAGGAGCAAATCCCCTGCGCTGAGGAAGATCAGTGGAGAAAGAAGATAAAACAAGAGCAGACTGATTAAATTGAAACAGTTATCAACTCTCGGAGTTGAAATAGGGGAGAAGAGATTAGACATAAAAATGTTACCAAAGGCATTTGTGTTCCGAAGAATTTTCATTCCTTTCCCCCCCTCCCTCCCGGCTCTCTCGCTTTCTCTCTCTCCCTCTTTCTCTCTCTTTGGGGAGGGGAAAAAAAAAAAACTCACACCCCGCACAACAATCAGGCATTGTTCTGAGGGAAGAAAAGCAACTTTGACAGATTGAAATATAGCAGAGGCCCCTTCAAGGAAACCTGTAAACAACTTGTCACTCACTCTGTCGGTCTCACTGTTAGCTCTTGCTTTCCACAAAGTGCTGCGAACCGTCCTGGCAACAAACCCAAAGTTTCCTCAGCTCCAAACTCCATCAAACAGCCCCGTTGTGTGCAAGGGAAAAGGTAGCCACATGCCAAAACAGCGGGCGCGCACACGAACGCACACACACGCATGCACAAACAACAACAAAAATAAACTTTCCGTTCGTCTGCTAGGGCTTTTCTCGTTTTCTATTTAAACACACCCCTCCCCTTTCTTTCCCCCCACTCTGGGCGAGCAATAGGAGTCCCTCGGCCGTGGCTCTCTCTCATTTCCCCTGCCCAGACAGCCCCTGATAACAAGGTGGACGACGCGCGGTTGCAGAGCCCCTCGGCTGGCTGGCGGAGCGCAGCCTCCGCCGCACTTCCAATTATCTAGATAAAAATCTGGCAGGCGAGGGAGGCAATCAGGTAACGGGCCTCGGACACGCGGGGACCGAGGTGCCGGCAGCCCCTGCCTCCCGCCCGGGGGACACCAGCATCCCGCCCCGGGGACACCGCATCCCGCCCCGCCCCGGCGGGAAGGGCTGCACCGCCCGAGCCCGCCCCGGCGGGGAGAGGGGGGCAGCGACCGGGAGAACGCCGCGGGGAAATTCTCGTCCAAGCCGCGGGGATTAGCCGGGGGCTACTCTGGAAGCGGAGCGCACAATGCCTCAATAGTCTGCGCGGCCCGTGTCCGGCCTGGCACCGAACTCGAAGTAAGGGGAGGGAGGGGAAAGAAAAAAAAAGAGGAAAAAAATTGGTCTCCCTGTTCTTTCACACACACGTGCACACACACCCACGTATCTATTCTCCATTCTTTCCAGTTCCCCTGCCCTAATTCCTTTCTCTCCTCTTTTTCTCCCCCCGCTCCCCCCCCCGCTTTAATTTGCAGCTGGACAACATTAAGGGCCTTTAAAAACCACGAGGTTTTGACCCCACAACAGTTTGATTAGATCCATTGCCCCCTCTCTTCCCCTCTTATCCCTGCCTCACTGTGGCACAGAGATAGCAACTTTACTTTTTGAAATACACACACATATTCGCACAGAGCGGCCAGAAGATGTTCAACATTTTCATGCCCACTGGCTTAAAAAAAATGCCGAACAGAAAAGCTTATTATTTTTAATATCCAACAGCTACACTGTTTAATTCGCTCCTTTTCCCTCTCAGTGCATATGTTAGAAACCAGCAGGCTCACGCAGGGGCCAGTCAGCCCAGTGTTGGCATAAAGGCATCATCGGCTGGAAGCCTGAGATGATTGTTTTAATCACGAGGAGCAAACCCACTCGCAACTTCTGCGCATCATCCCCGAAGAGCACTAAGAGCATTCGCGGAGCAAAACGCCGGAGCCAAGTTTGCGAAGGCGCCGTCGTTGCAGTTCATAAAAGAGGATCTGCAAAGGCTGCCTCCAGCCTGCCTTACACCACCACGGCGCTCCGAGCCCAGTCGCATACAATCTGTCAACTTCTGGCATGAGGGAGATCTAATGGCTCCTCACTGAGGGGCAGGGTAAACCAACTTCCTTCAGTAGCCCCTAGCAAATAATATTTTCCACAGAGGTCCATTCATAGGAGCCTGACAAACCTAGTTAATATGTACAAGGATTTTTCACTTGTTATTTAGTAGCTAGCCCTTTTAGGACAGCCATGAAGTAGACATTGAAAAGGCAGCAGATGATTAAAAAGAACAATTCCAAATACTTTCTCTTTCATCTGAGGGTCTCAAACCATGTTAAGTCTCACATTACTCCTCTGCAGGTAATAAATATAATTAGGGCCGATTCCAAAACTTTATTTGTATTGAAAAGTATCTCGCTCCGCAGGGGCTCCATTCAAATCAGCAAACCTCTGTGTGGAGTAGGAGGCTACTTAGTAGGAGAATTTGGCCTCAAATAAGGAAACTGAGATGCAGGCAGGCTTAGTAGCTTGCCCAAGTTGACACAGTTAGCCAACTCCAGCAAAAGGATGAGAAACAAAGATCCCACGTGCCTCACAGTCAACAACAGTCCTCATGCTGCTGAAACACATCTATATGAATTTTTGAGCTGTTTTTCCCGCAGAGACATGATTTTTTTACATCTACTATTTGTTTAAAACATACTTCATTGTTGTATTCACATTTGTAGGGCCCCTTTTCTTGGTCTTTCATTTTCCCCTTGATGCACACCACTGCCCATCCATAAATGCTGTCCCTTCTCTGCCAGTTCTTGCTTTATTTCCCCTGTTTCCTCACACTTGGCCATGAGAGAAGTTTACAGAGTGAAGCTACACAGAAGCCCCCAGCTGAAGGAAAATTAAGACCATCTTTTACTGAAAAAAAAGATAAATCTCAACAGTTATGATAGAACAGGAATACCCTATTTTGACTGCATGTTAGCTCCACTCAGCTCTCATATCCTTTTTTCAACTCGGTTCCACTCCACAACTGCCCTGCTTCTACCATGTCCTTCCCTCATCCCTTCTCATACATTTACCCCTTCCTATATGGTTTCCTATTTGAACTTTTTCAGGGCTCACATACCCCCCCAAGCTGGTATTATACCTAGGACAGTGGCACTCCTGGGTTGCTGGCTCTCAGCTAATATGATTATAAACCATCATCCATATCAGGAATTACAGAAGAGGACATGAGCTAGACTAGGAAGAAGTAGAAAGAACCACAATAAAAGGAGGGGGAAAAAGAAAAAAGAAAAGAAGTTTGAGAGAGAAAACTAAGATAACTGAGCAAGAGGGAGAGCTGAGAAGGGGAGAGGAAATGGAAGAAAGGAAGGAAGTAGAGATCATTCCCCTGAATGCTTCTGACATGAACCCTTCTTTTCCCATACCCTGCTTTACAATTACTCTTACCCCAATATATTTTGTGCTCAGGTACCTACACCTTCTTCCCTGTTTCCTTCATTTTACACTTTCTGCAACTACTGAGCTCCCTCTCCCAGCTGAGCGGGGTAAAAAGGAGTTGGGTCTGAAAAGTAGAAAAAAAAAGTTACTGTTGCTACTGTACTAATATTGTATTACTGTATCCTTGTGCTGTACTTACTGCAGATTATTAACAGCCTATTGTATAGACTTTCTGATAAAATAATGTTCTCGTAGTAAGTTCAACTACAATCGCAAGAGATAAAAAAAGCAAGTTAAATGGTTCGAGGGAATCTCTGAAATGCTTCTAGAAATCATGTTAAGTTTTAGACTGACTTTTTAGAAATTGCCAGGACATGTCACAAAGGCTGCTAACATATCAGAAAGTGGAAAGACTGAGAAACTGGGATAAATACCCACTGAAAAAGAAGAAAATGTATGTAACGTACATCTGTCCAGATTTTAACATATGAAATTTTATCTTGTTGCAAAACTTTTGAGGCATAATAAATAAATAAATAAAAATGCCTCTTTTTACTGGGCAGGTCATAGTTATAAAACCCACTTGCAACCTCCAGCATCCACATTCAGTTCTCTCTGTTCTCTCTTCCCAAACTGAGAATTCAGATATAAGTTAAAATATCTTCAACTCATGAGAAAAATGGAAGCTCCCCCAGCATTTCAGCGAATTTTCACTTCTTTTGCTTTGCTTCCTTTAAGGGGTGCCCAAAACAAACAAGTTCCAGTAAAAGAGGGCACTTTGGGTTGAACTAAACAAAAGAGCTCTGATTTTCATTTGGATGAGGGGAAACAACTCAAATCATAAACTCCTATATGAATTTTTGTGCTTAACTGATTTTTTTTTTCGCTATTGTGGTTCTCCAGTTCAAGAGGTGAACCAAAAAATCAATTATCCACCCAGCTCAAGTTAGAAATACCATAACTCTGGAATATTGCACAGACAGAATTCACAGGTCTTTATGGAAGCCCACTGGCAGAAGGAAAACCTTAAATGAAACATTAATTTATTTTTTTTAATCCTCAAATGATAGCACTTCAGCCTAGTGCCTTTGGCAGATACTGCAATATGGTAAGTAAAGGAAGTGCTGGGAAAAATAATAAAAAAAGAGCTTTTCTAGTTTTGTTGTTTCCACTGTAGGTTTTAATAATAGAGACCTACAAAGTCCAAGGAAATGTAAGATGTTCCACAAAATGATTTACTGGAAAATTCTCACAGCAAATATGCAAAACTCCAAAGATCCTAAATGGATTTTCTTTTTTGGGCACACACTCAAAACAACTGCAGCATTAAGAATGGATCTGTAAGACTTTCTAAGAAAGGGTGTTTTGGAACAGGTTACGGGAGAGCGGAGGGAGAATGGAGTGGGGTTGATGCATTTACTATGAAGAATATCTTGCAAATAATGAATGCTTACTTCAGAGCATGGAAATGTTTAGCTACAATGCAGTTTGGATCATATGCTTAGGAACAGATTTTTCCTTTCAGTGTGCATGCCTAGCTGCCATTTCCATTAATGGGAATTAAGTACATGTGTCAAGAGGAGAAGTTAACTCTTAGAAATATAACTAATCTATGCTTTTTTTAAGGAATGTAAATGCCACATCAGGCATGTTCAGTGTTGGCAAACCTGAATGCTGAATACAGTATAGCAAAATCTGAGAAGGAGAAGGCGGTCTGGAGGACTGAAATTTCTGTGCTATTTAGAGTTTTTCAATTTACTGAATTTCTTCAAGGAAAAAGTAAAACCATCTCATTTGCAAGTGGGAAGCCCTCATTTATCAGCTATTACTTGCACTTTCAGCAGGGCCCTACCATCTGCAACCCTCCCTGTTAAAAGAGAACTGATGCTACCCTTAAGAAGAAATCTGAACCTTCATCTAAAATCTGAATTCAAACTTCCCTAAATATCACAATAAAGTCCCTAATCATTTTTTAAAAAGAAGTTGGCACTATTTTTCCCTGTCTACTCTACATCAGTCAGGGTACAGGAACTTCAACATTAATATAATTGAAAACTGTAATTTAAGTAGGAATTTTTTAGAAATGAAAAATGGCATACATAAATACATATAAAATTAAATTACATAGCTATTTTATCAATAAGGAACTTTTATTTGTAAAAATGAGAAAAATCAGAAAGTTGACATATCCCTGATTTTTGTGTCACGTGTTGGTCCCTCACCCCTCCATCCCCCTATATTTTGGCTATAGTTTGTTTTATTATTTATCTATATTGTCAGTTAGCTACAGGGTCTCTACTGTTTGTCTGAGTACTCCTGGTCTGCACAGAAGCAGCTTGAAAAAAAATTAAATAAAACCAGGACAGTTAAAAAAAAAAAAAAAAGTCATAAAAATAGAGAGCATATCCATGGATAGGAACTGTGCTCGAAATGATTTAAGGAGCTAACTGGATTTCAAATTTACAGTTCCTCGTTAAGATTCTCAACATAAAATGTTACTAAAATAGGAACCTGTTGCTCCAAGTCTTTTTTTTTTTTTTTTTAAATGTTCTTTTTTCAGCACAGTTATCTTGCACGGAACATACCGTCCCGACTGAAGCCCACAGCCTCACCTCAAGTGCAGAATCCCTGCTCTGCCTCCATCCCAGTCGGGATGATTCCTCTCTGAGTGACAGGTCTGTTTACTGTCAGTGCCCATCTGATCTTCAGCCTCCCCAGTGACAATGCCAGCAGGAATGTTCTTCTTCAGTGTCATTCCCAATGACTGTTCTGAACACGTAAATGCCTGCCACAATACCCCCTGACAACGAACCCAACTCATTTCATGCAGATAACCAGCTCCCATCAAAAGGAAATTACTCCCTTTCTCCCCGGTGCGTGTGTGTGGAGGAGTGCTTGGTAGAAATCAAGTCTCTTCTGAACAAGCAACCTGTTTTATAGCTAAACATAAGCTTCTGAGGCTAAGTATCCTAAACCCACAACTTTGATCTATTTGTAGTAGGTAATAATTGTTGAGCATGACTCCCAGTGCACTGACATTGAGATCATTCTGCTTAACCCAGTGGGTCTTTCTGTCTGGCTGTGTTAATTCCTTCACCACCACAGTCTCGTCACTCCCACCATAACAATTCTGTTTCTGTTTTTAATTGATCCACTGGACAGGGTTGGAGTCATCATATTTTGTCTCTGTATTTCTAATCTGACTGTTTTTCCCACTATAGTCTGCTCTAAGGATGCTGGGTTTAAAACAAACAGATTTGCTTCCATTGACCGTCAAGCAACATGCAATTAAAAGTGAAAGGGTGTTTTAGAGTAATCCACAGCACCTTGTCCTATGGGGTTTGTGAAGGCACTCCAGCCTTCCTCTTGTGGTCATGAGGTTTCCTCCGGTGTTTGCAATCAAAATTCTCCCCACCCACACGTACATCTCCTGTCTGCTTCTCTTACTAGAAGTGGTTTTCTTCTAGTGCCATTACAATCATTTGTGACACTTTAAGCATAGAACTACAGCCACCCTGAGCTAACCAGATCGAACTCTTTGGAGTTTTGTTCATGACTCAAGCATATATAGCTGAATTCACAGTTGCCCTCCCATTTTATAAACTTTGTTGAATTATATTATCATTTGCTAATCACTTTTTACTAGAGGAGCAGTGAAGAATTAGGTCTTTTGTAAGAAATATCTTCTATCTGAACCAGTTTACAGTTATGACTGCAATTGCAATTAGACAAAGAACACAAAGAAAGGTAACATCCTTACATTCTACAAACTGCTTATCTATTTTATTCCCTTTTAGTCTGTATAATCATAAGGATTCACGTAACTGCTATCTAGCAAGTGTTTAAAAAAATATAAATACCGAAATGTTAAATTCAGAACAAATTTGGAAATATATTCCCTTTCTACTGTGCCCTGCACGAGATCCCTGCGTTGTCTGTGATAAGACTAATACAAATCAGTGTTTATCAAATGCATTCTATTGATATTTAACTTGTTATATATGTCACTGTGAAGATCAATCTGTAAATTAAGCAGTGATTCTAATGACATTAAATGCAAGGGAAGGAGTTATAAAACACATTGCTATCTTACACCTGAAACAGCAATCAGTGAGTATGTAAAGTTACATTTCATTTATAAACTTACAAAAGCACACGTAAGCCTTAATTTATTTTAACGGTGCTCTGATGCACTTTTCTAAGTGATTTTCCACTTCTGAGTAAAAGCAAAAATTTGAACTCCTACATTCAACACACAGACTTCAATTCAGCCACTATTACAGAGAAATAAATACATAAGTATGGTATAAAACAGACCAATGGCTTGTTGTTATTGCTCTTTCTATGGAGACTTAACTCTTGCTTCTCATCTCTCATTACATGGGACAGCTAGAGGCTAGAAACATTGCCGTGGTAGCATGCTGAAGGCTCCTGGGAATGCTTCTGGACCTTGTATGGGCAAAACCAGAGAAAATACTGCTACAGTGTTCTGAAGCGTAAATATGGGAAAATTGGAATATCTGGGGACACTCTTCAAAAGCCCTAATGCAATCCAGGTACAGGGCTGACTACCTTCTAGCACCAATTAGCTTGTAAGACAGATCTTCAAGAGTTGCCATTGAGGTATATTCAGAATATAAAAGAATCAGAAAGGAAATAAAAAAAAAATAGGAGAAGAAAAAAAAAAGAGCACTGGATTGAGACAAACATTCATTAAGATAAAAATACAAAGAGTTTTCTCAGGAACGTTTATCAAAGAAAATTTATGTCATAAATTTTCGTCTGCCTGGAGAAGGTCCAGAGCCGAGTGTCTCTTCTCTTGCCATAGAACATTGTACTGAGTCCAGACTGCACATTTGGTCACCCGCTTTTCCCTTTAAATAACACTTTCTAATGTGGCTTTTGTTTTGTTTTACAAAGTTTAATTTCTCTTTCTTTTGATGCATTTTCCCTTTTTCATTATTTCAGAGTTGTGTAAAAGTAATTAGTGACACAATGCCAAGGACTGAACCTCACAAGCAACCTAAATATTTTGATTCACTGCGAATGCAGTCCATAATTTACAAAGTGCCTGACCCCCGTCCAATAAATAAAATAAAATAAATGAGACAACTTCTGCATGTTAACAGCCTGAGGCATACTGAGAAAAACATCAAAATGCAGAAACAGTGAATGTCACCACATCAGACAGCAGAGATAGTCCTTTGACACTTTTTCAGGAAATGAAATCACATTCATACATACCTTTTTAGCATTTGACCCCACACGATCAGTCCTGTCAACCATTTCTCCTGGTATTTGCATGTAGCCACTGCCCTTTCTTGAGAGCAATGTGGTTCAAAATCTGGGCAAGGATTTCACAAGTGAGAATGTCACAGGTGAAACTTGTTTTCTTAAGGAATTCTGGGCTAGCAATAGAATGGCAGCAGGTGTCTCCAGAAGTGCAAATTGGGTGGAAAATAGGAGACAGAGACACTTACTTTTTTTTTTTACTTTTTTTTTTTTTTTTAACTGGCCTTGTCTTTTTTATTGATTTTGCAACTTGCCATAAATATCTCAAAGGGGCCTCAATACTGTAGTCAAAGTAAAAACCTGCTGTATGCAGCTAGGACAGGCCTTTGGCACAAAAGCAACCATACAGAGTTTTGTGCCTACAATCTCTAAAAAGATCACAGTTTTTATAGTGATTTGTGGGTCACGACACGTAGGGCCATGAAAAATGATGTTAACAGAGATTTGTGTTTCACTGCACACAAAAAAAATGCACCTCATTTAATAAAAGCAAATTTTCCTATGATAGTTTGAAAAATCACCACAGAATTTAAGTGAGAACTCCTCCTCAGACACAAACTACAGCCTGCTTCAAAGCAAGAGTCAGTTCTCCACTATATTAAGTCTTAGGTGTTTCTAATCCAGGTGGGCTTAGACTGGACAAGCATTCTATAATGGGGAGGGGGTGGAAATTTGTTTCTGTCCCTCATCTCCTGCTGAATCTTTACCTCTGCCATATACTTTACTTTATAAAAGTACATAATTATACATTACTTCTGAACTAAAACTGAATTACAAGTTGAATAAAAGACTGTTTTCTATTTTATATGTTTGCATTTGACTGACTTGTTCTTGTAATAACTGAAAAAGTAAAAAAGTAATCGATATCCTTTATTTCATAAACTTCTGGGTTTATTACTTATCTTTTCTCTAAATAGTCTCTAGCTCTTTCTTCATGTAGAAGTCAGTTGAATAAAGATTAAAATTTGCACTGCTCCTTTTTGAACTTCTGTTTCTGCTATACAGATTCTTCAGGAATCCTAACTCATACAGACACAAACCCAGTGTTACAGGAAAGGACCTGCTACTGACATATGTCACTAGTATTTTCAGCATTATTTCTTATTCCACTTTCAACCACTGGATCTTGTCTTTGGATCATGCCACCTACTTTGATTAAGTATTCCATAAGGAAACATAGGCCATCTTCCCTTCTGCTCCCAAGTGGTCAGAGTTACACTGGAACAGAGCACTGAGCATCATCACATCCATTTTTCTGCCCGAAGTGCAGCATTCTGCCTTTGTCAGCACCGCACTTGTGTAGCCAGCCTGCCCATCCCTCCTGCATGGAGTCCTCTACTGTCTTCTCCAGCCCTGACTTGAGTGATTCTGCCTCAGACACAAATGTTTAGGTACTGTTCACAGCTATTTTTAATTCATGAACACATATAAGTGAAACACCACCTACAACACTCAGACTTTGGATACCCCGTTGCAGTTTTTGTACAGCAAACACTGATAATACACTTTGAGTTTTGTCTTCTGTCCCTCAGACTATTTAATTCTTGAAAGCACTCCTATCCCACAACCAGTTTTCTAATAGCCCCTTGTAAAGGTCTTTTTCAAAAACTTTCTTTAAAGGAAAAAAAAAATCCAATGATTATATTTTATTATTTGTTGACAAGCTCGAGGAATTACCTTTATATCATTTTTCTCTACAAAAGCTATGCTGATGGATAGCTATAGTATCACAATGCTCATCTATATGCCTCCCAATTTTATTTTTTATTACTATTTCAACCAATTTATCAAGTAAGGAAAGAAAAGTCATTAGACTAATTCTCAGCATCAATTCCACTGTTCAATTAAAGAGAAGCAGAAAAATTGCTTTCTCCAACCTTACAGGTTAGAAGCCAATATTAAAAGGAAAGACTACATATTAAGTTAGCAGCCCTATTTGAGCTCATCATCAATTTCCAGTAGCACATTTTGATATGTCTAACTTTACCTGCTACTATATTGCTCTTCATTTGATGAGTTTAGCACCCACTTTTCCTTCACTTTTTTCTTTGACAGTAGCTAATCCTTAATATTGCAAAAGAATGGCTACAGGTTAGATTTCTCTCGAGTCTTATGTGATAGAATATGTCAAGGAAATAACTTGATTTCTCAGCACACCTGTTATCCTTTTTACCTATTATTCTGTGTTACAATACCAAGGAAACAATCCCTCACTACTATTCTATATTACAGTACTGAGGAAAAATTATTTACAAACTTGATGTGGGTGGTCTTTTAGAAAACATCTGAATTTACTCCATGTAATTTCAACCCATCCTCAAGACATTATGCTTGTTTTGGATGGGGTTCTCTTGCATTTCTAGCTAGCAAAAATCACAACATCCTCCAGTTTTAAGCCACACCTATTTGAACACCACACTTCCTTTCCTAACACTGTATACTGGGCTGTGCAAACTAAGTCTTCCACTTGGAGCCAAGCCCATACTCTAAACTTAGTAAGACCTCAGGGGTTAATAAACTTTAACCATGCATTGATTCACCAAGGATGCCTCTAAAATCGGAGCCTGTCCTTGTCAAGGCGGTATGGAATGGCATCAGCTCTCCAAAACTGAGGGAACTACAGGTTCCTGCAGCTGGCAGTCGGACCAGAGATTTTATGAGATGTAGATTTTGCACCACATAAGAGTTTTGATAGTCTCTGGACATGGTTGGACTAGATCATGTAAAGAGAAATACTGTGGGTTTTTTAGAAATGATCCAATGACTTACATTTACAAATCTGACTGCAGAGTGTTGTGTGGCTACTGTGCATGGCTTGCACTGTTTTCATAGGGGGATAGAAAGCATGTGAAACCAGATGGAAAAGTTTCAACATTAACCAAAACCTTACAGGTTATGGTTTTTATTTAAAAAAGACATATTTTTTTAATAAAATGTCTCATTATACTAAACTTTTAGCTGCAAACACTACTTTGGTTATTGGTAAATATACACAATGTCTCTGTCCCTCTCTCTGATATCCATGCAGGACCTGTAGCCTACCCCTAAAGTACAGGATATTCAATGAAAAATTCTTAGTATTGTGTTTTTAATGGTTGTTACACACAATATCTGTGTACCACAACGGATGCTCGTATGTGAATATTCAGTTATTAATATAACACAGTGAGTTTACTACCTGAGGGGGACTGCAGTGAGAAAATCTGCTGGACTATTCAGATTTGCAGGTTGATGAACACCAGGAATAGGAGGAAGGAGGCTCACCCCATTCTACGTGGGCACTATAAAGGCAACAGACCCCATTTCACTTAAAGGGATCCCACATCATGTGGATAGTAAACTCTGTGCATCTTTGTGGCATTACCCTGACTACAGTCACTCCTTGCATAAACCAGGAGCACCTTTCTAGGGTTTGCAGATACTTACCAGTGCTTGCTAAAGTGTCAGATACTGCTGAGCTGTTCCTGGCTGTCCAAAAATCTCAACAGATCACAGCACAAAGCCACGAGGTAGTAGATTATTGCTGAAAGCCACACACATTGCCTAATTCTTTACAGTTTGCTTGTCTAGAGAAGTTTTCAGACTTAGAACGTTCACTGAGTCAGCTACAATACAAACCAGGATCCCTCTTGGCATCATTCTAAACTGGAAGCTGATACTGATACATTTCCATTCCCATAACAACGAATAAAAGTTTCCTCACGCTCAGAATACAGACAATTCTTACTTCTGGTGATGTAAAATTCACCTGTAATATTTGTGGTTACCTCCTGAACAGTGTGACCATTCTCCTTGTGCTTATGCCTTTATCCACAGGTAGCCACATAAATGTCATTGCTTTCTCAGTGTTTAAATACACAGAGATGAATGAAGTATTCATGGAAAGTATTCATTTTGGGTACTGTGATCCATTTCAAACATCAAAAAAACCCCTCCAAACCTAACAAAAATCACAAAAAGGTAAGTGCAAAGTGCCTTTATAAATATAAAGTATCTATAAAGTCGTCACTAGGTGGGTCCATAGCAATGGATTAGGCTTTGAGAGATATTACATGCAAAACATTAATGCTTAAAATAGATGCAATACAGACCAAAAGAGAGCCTGAAAATGGGAAAGTGAAATGGAAGAGATTCTTTCCTCCAGCTGCAGAGCCATCAGGCTCTGAAACCAAAGGGCTGAGGGGCTGTATTTTGCATTGGCTGTCCACCCTTGCAGATGGTTTTGTTAGGAAGAGTACAATTCAAATTATAATAGAAGTTACTCATGTTCTCTGGTAAGCAGGTCCACAAGCTTACAAAAGAGTGGTATTTCTCCTTTCTGTAGGAGTAAGGTTAAGGATGAAGGAATGTATTTTTGCAGACTCAAATCTCTGCATCTTCAAGCCAAAGGAGGAATGCTCCTACATCCTTGAAAATATTTATTTGGGGCAGTGAATGGAAAGGAAAGTGTAATTTCTTACATTACTTTTCTCTTGAACTGCTGTACGAGTAAGGCCTGGGTTCCAAGCAGAAAACCCTTTATTTTTCATCTGATCACACTTATTCAGATCTAGTTAGACTTCAGCCAAGTAGGAAACAGCCTCAGTATGGCCACCATGACAGCAAGGAAGAAATAACAGGTATTTTCTCATTTCTGCTAAGCAGAAGCTCCTATCAGGATACAAAGATGATGGAAAACGTGGGTGGATTATTTGGTTCCAGCTGGCTCCACATCACACACTAAGGAAATGCCACGATCTTTGACAGGTTCATATTAGCAAAAATCAAGCAAAAGATTATGGGAAAGCTTCCCATTCCATTATCAAATAATTTGGGGGAGGGAGAAGGATGAGAGACTAGCAGTTTTTCTTTCTAAGCTCTCAGGAACTGTCTACTTTTATGACCCTTTTAGTGTTGAAAGCATTGTCTGAAATAAAGACTAATCTCAAAGGATGTGAAAGCAAACCTATCGTTAGACTATTCAGAAAATGTAAAGCAGGAAGAAATGAACCATTTTCATCTGGTGGAGCTGCTACACAGCAGGTCTAACTCACTGCCTAGTGACAGGTGCCAGGGCCTGGAGCCCAAGCCTAGGACTCCCCCCATCTTACCCATGGCTCAGGACCCCATTTCAGCCCCTGAGGCCGTCAGCCCTTGTCCCAGTGATGCCACAGCAGGGCCAGCCTTCAACTCCCTGCAGCCCTGCCAAACCTGGTCCACCCTGGGACTAGCCTTAGCCTGGCCCCATGGATGTGCCCCATGCCTGGAGCTGGAGCTGCCCTGCTCCTGCCCAGCCCGTTGAGGGGGAGTCCCCATATTTCCCAGGCCCCTGGGAGCAACCAGCCCGTTGGCACCCTGACAAGCCCTACTTCATCCCCCACCCATAACACAACCTACCCAACAACTCCAATACCTAAACCAAATAAAAATCAACATCACAGGCGTCTTCCTTACAGAGTCGAGTGGGAACACGTCACTCATACATGAACACACTGTTCCCAGTTACACACAGAAGTTGTCTATATACTGTATAGAATTAGGTGCCTTAGACACAGCTTGATGTGTGGCAGTCAATAAGGAAGCTTATTATACTGTGGGGACAGTATTTAAATACTATCTCCCACTAGTGTTTGAATTCACTGCTGCTGAGAGACTGTTCCTTGCCTTTGGACTCCACAATTCAACCCTGTCTTCTCCCTTTGGACCTTATCAGGCCATTGCTTTCAGGAGGAGAGAAGGGACCACCTCAATCCTCTGAGTGCTGCCAGAGGAGGAAGAAGGGAGGACAGTGCCTAAAGCTCTCTGTGCCCCACACATCCAACAGTTCAGCAACTAGGAATGACTGATAACACCCGGGAATGGTGAAGCTGGGGCCAGCCCTCCTGTACCTGAAGGCTACAAACTCACCCTGCTGTTCCCAAAAGCTTGCTCCAGCTGCCAGGTACTAAAGCTGCAGCTACGAACCAGTCAAATGCAGTAAGTCCCTCTGGAAGCTGCTACAAGATGAAGAAAACTTGCTTTTATGGGAAAGTCAAGCAGCGCGATGATGATCCACTAGCATGGCAGGTAAAGCACACAACCGAGAAGATGGCCCTCCAACTTCCAGACTCTCTTCCATAGCCTCTTTCTTCATTTTACATGAAAATGGCCATGGATGAAGTATTAAAATTGTTTCATTACCTAATTCATTAAGCTAGGAGAGAAATATCTTTCTGCAGCCAAATTACTCTTTTATTCTTTCTCCGTCAGTTTGAACAATTTCATTAAAAACATTACACATCTCAGCCAGTCCTAGACTCCCTGCCATTCTGGTGGTTGGGCCACTCTACTCAAAAGTGGGAAACACACATCTGAACCTCCCACAGCAAGAGGAGAGACTAACCCCCACAGAGCAGCACTTCATCTGTGGATCCGGGGAGATCTCTGAGGAAGATAAGTGCTACTCTGTTCATTTCTACTGAGACAGCAGCACTTCTGAGTGCACTTTATTTTAAGTTAAGGATCTCATGCAATTGGGAAGTTTCAGCACAATCAGGGTAGACAGAAGCTAAGAAGAGGTTCTTGGGATCACAAGATTTCATTTAGGCACTTAGGCTCTGTCACTGTTCACTTTAAACACTTGCAGATCTGAGACTAAGTGCAGCTCCAATTAAAGGGAACAAGATATTCCCTGTGTAAAGAAAATGGATGTGGCTGGAATAGAACTCCCTGACAGGAAACTGGCTGGAAATACATGTAAACTCCAGAGTTTGATCCCAGCATTTAGAAATCTCTTGGAATTAGTACCTTGGATTCTGAAAAATACATGTTTGCTACACCTTTGAAATCTGCTCAAAGCCATTCAAGTGTTCAAGGAGTGGCAGGAGTTAATTTTTGTGAAGTATTGCTGTCAAACCACACCAGGATATATGTAGAGCTCATCACCCAGTTCTTTCGGAACAGTTAAACGACGCACTCAGCCAAGACAACATAAGATAGCAGCACTATGGTACGAGCTAAGTACTATTGTATCATCAGGGTACCCTCTCAAACAAACACTCTAAAGACACTTACTTGGTAATTTCTGAACAATTTTGACTATACAGTTAACCCTTTTCTTGATTTCAACATGCATCACCAAAAAATATGTATCACGTAATCTCTAGACACAGAAAACATCACTGAGGTAAAGACGAGCTGCCTAATAGTTCTAACAGGTGACCTTAGGGTAGGGATTCCCCAGTTTATAATGCCAGTGCTGGTCCAGCTTCTCTCAGATCTTTAAGGTCTTGTCAACCCTACCACTAAGCATCTCAATCCTAAAGAAAAGCCAGTAGTTATCTTCTGGGGCTTCCAAGACAATCCACTAGTTATTTTTTACGGTGCTTTCAAAATATAGAGTACTCCATGTAAGTGCACAGAATTGCTAAAAGAACTGACCAATGGATCTGGAATTTTCCTTTGGTGAAACTGTTGTTTCAACAGCCACGATTTCTCTCATTGAGAGACCATTTTCTTTGAGTCATTGTATGTTATTAACTTCTCTAATACATAGCAAGCATTTGTATAAACCAAGACAAAAGTTCAGACTAGAGGAGGATCGCCGTGGGACTATATTCTGCGGCTTCCTCTGGAATCCCCTCATCAATCATTTGTTACTGAAAAGGTAGAGATGGAATACTACTTACTGGATGGAATACTACTTACTGGATGACCTGGAAGCGTTGTAAACGTTAATTTGAGAAGAACTCAGTGTTTGCTCATACTTCGTTTGTGTTCTTTGGGATTTATGGCTGTTGTGAAAAGCCAGGTTAACAGCGGTGGCCACTGTAGCTGATATGTTGTTTGGTGTGGTATTTGGATTTTGGTCAACAGAGGATTCTGCTTTATATGCACCTCAATATCCAAGATCTTGAGTAATGCTGATAAACCAGAAAAACCATTTATTGCAAATCTGATATACTTCATGTCAATAATACTGCAAACAAGCCTCTCATCTCATATTGTATACTATTCGCTCCCAATTAAGCCTGAAAAGAGAAAAGCAAGGAAGAAGGCAAAAAGACCAACAAAACTCAGAACTTTTTCAGTTCTTCTAAAAGGTTCTGTTCAAACAGAAGATCAAAGTATAGTCTGGTTCTTATTTTATCCGGAGTTGGCTTATCCATCCACCATAAGGACTTCTTTAATTCCTGTAAAACAACTGTGTGTTCAGGAGAGTGTCTATTCTGAAAATGTTTCTATTCATAAAAACGGTCTTGCTGAATTCAAGCTCTCCAGTATGTTTGCAACTCAATGTGAGATTTACTGGCTGACAGATAAAAGATGTCTTTTTCAAGCACCAGTCCTGAACACTCAGTGAGGGATCATAAAATCAATCTGGTTACCTAGTGGCTCATCCAGCAACAAAAGGAATAGACAATTTGTTCACTGTCAACACGTGGACAACTCCATTGCCTTTGCTGCCTTCAGTGGGGCCGTGAAGCCTCGTGGAGGAGCCGCACTCGGGCGCCTGCTCCTGACGCACGGAACAAAGGAAGTTTCATACCACTGTTCTCTGAAGCTGCCGCTCGTACAGTGTGGAGCAGGGGTCGGCAACCTTCCAACGGTGATGTGCCAGATTGTAATTTTCTTTCCCAAATTAGAGTTTAAGAATGCTGGCAGGAACTTTGCAGGAGCCAACAGACGCTGCCTCTCAAAGAGGCAACATGCTGCCAATCAGCTGATTGGCAGTATCTTGCCTCTGTGTGAGGCAGGGGCTCTGGGCTCCCGGGGAATTAGGATCTCGATAGGAGCTGGTGCCTCTCAGAGATACCTCCTGCACCGACCTTCCCATGTGCCATTCTGTAATCTGACCTACTGATACCATGATTGGCCAGCTCCTAGCTTCTACCCTAAAAATTTGTCCAGAATTCAAAGCCGTATCCCAGCTTGGGCACTGATTCTAGCACGGAGGCAAAGGACCAAAGGAAAATAGCATTTAATGCCTCCTGAAGCTTGCAAAGTCATGGGAAATAATACAAATTTCCTCAGTCGTGCAAGTTTATTTGTAACTCTGAGTTTCTGTCCAGAAGCACATGGGCAATTCCAGAGCTCGAATACACACTTCAGAGAAAAAATGAATTTAAAATAATCACATGTAGCCTTGCACTTGCTTCAAATTCACATACCTATTTCACTTTCAGGAGTCGACAAACATTTGCAACTAGTCGGAGAATAAATACACATAAATGCAATGCAGTAGTTAGGGTAGAATAGATAATGGCAAGCAACTGCACATTTAAAAATGAAAAACACTTGAGAAAACAAACAGTAATTTTCGGAGTTTTTTGGCAAGACAGTTATCTGAGCTTAACTGAGACATAAAAACTACCATCTCTGCTTTTTCATTCAAAAACTGTAAAAGGGGAAAAGAGTCATCCCACCTCTTCCAGATTTTTAGTGAGCAGCTGTCATGTTTTGAAGGCATACAAATTGTGTATATTACCAGCTGCACTGTCATCAGCCACATGGAAGGGATACAAGTGTGGAACCTTTAAGAGCAGGGCTGTCTACTTCCCATCTTCCTATTTCCTTTTCCGTGCGGGCTCTGGTTCACAATCTTCCTCTAAGAATAGCAGCAGCTCCAACTTCTGTGCCACTGGCAGTACTTCACTGGCTTTTGTTCAGTAAATAGTCTAATTCTGCTGAGCTGGTAGCAGCTGAGATTGTTAGTGATATATTGTCCTAGCATTAAACACACTGTCACCTGGCAGGATGATTGACTGGAGCCTGAATCTTGGCAGAATAGTGTTTTGCAGTTAGTTTGGCATTTCTTTATTAAGTTCAGGTTAGATTCACTTAAGGAATGCGCTTGCCAGCTATGCCATGTTTTCAACTTTATATCCATCATGATGATTAATGGTCTATTTACAAAGATATTCATAATGAAATTCTTACCTTCTTTTCCCAGCCCAACATAAAACACACCTATCATTGTGTTCTGTTGAAGCAAGCCAAATTCCATTAGCAACATTTTCAGACATCAGCATAGGATGTTTCCCTACTCTGCAAAAGTCCTGAACTTTCTAAACACGAGTGCGTATTTTTAGGGATTGATATTGTTCAAAAAATTACACATCATACAAAACCACTCTTCACATCCTTGCTTTCTTCCCCCCTCTTTTCTTTGCCTCTATACTCCTGTAATTCAGTAAGCCATCTAGGAATATATGAAATTTCAAGCGTCTGCCTCTATTCCTACGCAATTATCAGAACAGAACTATTATAACGGTAGTGCCCAGGAACCTCAGCCACCAGTGGATGGTAGTTGCTACATAAACACAGAGAAAATCATACTTCCTGCCCCAGGCATTTTGCAAGTTATGAAACAAGAGGCAGCAGTTAGACTGTGGCGGGATGGAAGCAATGAAATACATTTGCTCAAGATTATTATGCGGTGGTCTCACAGAGACCTATCAAGCTATTTTAGATATTAAGACAAACTATCAGTCCAGCCACAGTTTCAACAACTTCATATACCTCGTTGTCAAGCTTTGCAGACTACCATTGTTTTGTGGTTTATTGCTTAGGAATGGCTCAACTGTACCATTTCACCTTCTGCAGTAATGGACTTCCATCCAGGGCTGTCGCTGCTACTTTGAAAGCTGAGAGTACAGACCGAGAGACACAGCTGTGCTATGAAGCAGTTATGAAGTAAAGAAGTTATTAATCCCTACAAGCATATAAATCACCATGCCCAAATGCAGTACAGTTTCTCTAGTATATTTTATTCCCCCTCAGAAATATGAATTTCTCTTGCTCAATCTCCCTCATGATATCTATAGATTTTTTTTTTTTTTCTTAAGTACCTGGGGCCAGGTTCTAAAAAATGCCTTAAAATGTAACTAGAAAATCACACTGTAGCATTCAAAACTGCTTACAGAAGTAGTGCTTAAGCACATTTTAAAATTCCAGTTGAACCTCCCGGTGCCTAAATAACTTAGGCGCTGACCCATCATGCTAAAAAATTTGCTCAAAACTTCCTCCTCTTCCCATACACAGCTCAGTGCTCTGTGACAATAAACCCTTTCTTCCTGGGTTAAATCTGGTAGCAGCCAAGTTTTCCCTTCAAGTACTTAATTAATCTTATTGTCAAAGTATTCTTCTTGAAACCTTGATAAAGAGCCACTTAGCACTCAGAATTAAAATTTAAGGGAAAGCAAGCCCGGATGGGATTTGTCTCACCTAACATTACACATCTTCAGCACAGCTGTTAGTATGTGACCTAGACTCCATTTGTAGTTAGCAGAGAAAAGTGGGGTCTCACAGGACAGAAATAATTTGGCCCATTCTAAATGACAATGAAAGGATCTGGTGAGTTGCATCTCAGAAGCACCCACATCTCTGCTTTGACCAGAAAGAAGGAACAGGTAACTCATTTTGACACTGCATCTGCTTTGAAGGCATGGATTGCACCACTGTGTCTGGAGGTTAAAACAGGATGTTGATAGTCAAGTTTTATGAATTCCTTCCTTTCTGTCATTGACTGATCATAACCACCAGCAAATCATTTAACTTCTCAATGTTTCAGTTTATGTATCTATAAAAAAAAGGTATATTACAGTGCTATTACATTCTAGATACGCTGCAGAGTCACAGTAAGGCAAAAGTAGCTCTTGAAAGTGTGCTGAGAACCTCGGAGGGAATATATTAAATATGTGCAAACCATATTAAAGAGACTACTAAAGAATGGGGGAAACAACTGACAAGACTTGGGAGCAAGGAATAAAAGAGATTAAATTCCACTCGCTGCACATAAATGTTGTGAATAGTCTATCTTACAAACGTTTAGCATGTTACACATGCTCAAGAGAGCTAATATTTCAAGGTGGATTTTCTCCACACCACGAGGAGAAGCGGAGAACTTGGTTAAATTGTCATCTAGAGTTACGGAGCACATGCAAGCCAGGAGAGTTTACCCTGCCACTAAGCCTTGCAACACTGTAAATGAAGCTCTTGTTGCAGGGTGCTAATCTTCTCAGAATTCTTATTAAAAATGGATGATTGCATGTACTTCCAAATTGCCAGGGCGTCAGTTTTTGATTTATTAAGCCCATGAGCATTGCTCCTGGTGCACTTTCACAAGCCTTTTATAAAAACGAAAGGGGAAAAAATTGAGGGTTAAGATGGCCATTTGCATGGAATTTTTTCCCACTTAAGAGAGTCTAGAAGAGGCACATGTTTAAGTTGTTAGCCAGGACAACACAGGAAATTTTTTTTCTGGATTTGGTGCTCTCCCAGTCTGTGTCTGGAAGCAAATGGTTAATGCTCCACACACAGCCAGAGGTGCTGTAAAGGAGGGAGGAACTGAGCACCCGAGGTGATTATAGCTGAAAACATGACTATAATGTAGGGAAATAATTCATATTTAAATAATTGATTATTATCTACAAAGTTATCATTATAATCATGTTTATAATGAATGCATGTTTTACCAATTTGAAATAACTAAGTATTCTAATCTTAGTAAGCTTAAAGAAAGTCTGTTAATGAGATAAGAATATTTTCCTTTCTGCATATGTATTAACTGCTCTTTTTTTCAGTTTAGAAAAGATGCTTGCAAATGGATTACTCTGGGATGTGCTCTTACCAATTCACCAGTGTGAGTGCAGGTAGTATCAGGAGAGAACACTGCTGGGAAAAATCTAGATAGCTGTAGGTTTTAAATTGTGCCTGCTACTTCAAATTGATATGGTGTTTCCCTTCAGTTCATTGTGCCTTTTCTTCAGGTCAATGGTCTTTCCATTCTGTTCAATGATGCCTTTACTTCTGTATTTCATTAGTGGCTGAGCCAAATCCCACTCCTGAATATCCATGAAGCATTTTTGACTCAAGGCTGTGGGATACAAAACATCCTCATTTCAGTGGGAATGGATGATGCTCATCCTTTGAGTTTTCTCAATGGTATTTATTTTTCACTTTTCCCAGGTAGAGAACAACCTCTCATTTCAAATGAAACCTGTACTATAAATATCAACACCACAGTCACTTAGAACCCCATCCTCATAGTATGTTAGATGTTAACTTCCACTAAAATCAACGGAATTTAGGAATTTAAATCACAGAATGGTTTGGGTTGGAAGGGATCTTGGAGATCATCTAGTTCCAACCTCCCTGCCACAGGCAGGAACACCATTCACCAGACCAGGTTGCTCAGAGCTCCATCCAAGCAGGCCTTGAACAGCTCCAGGGATGGGGCATCCACAGGTTCTCTGGGCAACCCATTCCAGTGTCTTACCACCCTCTCACGGGAAAGAATTCCTCCCTAATATTTAATCTAAACCTACCCTCTGTCAGTTTAAACCCATTCTCCTTGTCCTATCACTCCATGCCCTTGTAAAAAGTTCCTCTCCAGCCTCTCTTGTAGCCCCTTTCAGTTACCAGAAGGTGCTATAAGGTCTCCCTGGAGCCTTCCATTCTTCAGGTTGAACAACCCCAATTCTCTCAGCCTGTCTTGATCAGAGAGGTGCTCCAGCCCAGATCATCTTCATGGTCCTCCTCTGGACTCACTTCAACAGGCCCACATCCTTCTTATTCTGGGGGTCTCAAAGATGGACACAATCTTAAATCTCTTCAAGGATTGGGCATTTAGTCTAATATAATGAATTCTAAAGGTATCTTACTTTGAAACCAACTGGCAAATACAGTCACCAGTGGATATTCCTGCTTACTTTACAAACAAGGTGTTGAATTTTACGT
This sequence comes from Lepidothrix coronata, assembly GCF_001604755.1. Classification (NCBI taxonomy): domain Eukaryota; kingdom Metazoa; phylum Chordata; class Aves; order Passeriformes; family Pipridae; genus Lepidothrix; species Lepidothrix coronata. The sequence continues at coordinate 9,712,063 of NW_016690190.1, forward strand.
AGGGTTGGTGAATCACTGATGGCACACTTCTTGTGAACAGTTTGACACATGGCAGGCACCTTCTCCATGGTCAAACCTCAGAGTTGTAGTGAATAGATGGATTCAAGTTCAACATATTTGGTTTTGAAAGACTGGCAGGTATTTTCCTGGATGTGTACTCAGGATCCCTTCATCTGCTTCCCTAATAATTTGTATCAGTGCATGGAATTGTTCTCTTTCCAGTCACGATAACAAAGATACCAGCTCTTCCCATTTCAGATCAAAAAGAGAGCATTGTGATACAGAGATCATCCTTTAGGTTATTATCTACCCAGTTAGATAGACTGTGATGGATTTTTTTCTTGTGTAATTTGATGAACTCAATTTTAGGACTGTATAGAATTTTGAAGCATTTAAAAATTACCTGAAAACACAGTTTTGCCCAGTTTTGCATGATACATGCAACTTCAAATGCCATCGTTTTGCTACATGGCAAAACAGTGATTACCAGTAATAGATTGATCCTTCAGGAAAAGAAGAAGTCTTCTAGTTACAGTACTGCCCTGATTGAGAGACAAGTTCCCCTGATAATCATAATCAGCACTTGATGTTCCAATTAATGCAACTGTACATCATTTCTTCAGAAGTATGTAAACTGAAACAGTACTTTTACTTTTCCTAGTCACATTGCAGCTCATTTATGTATTTTAGCTCAAAGCAGGAATGCAGACTAAACTTATATTTGTCAAAATACCAAGAATTAAGCTCTGGCTGCAGGTTATACATTGCACGTGTTATCACACGTGTGCAGAGAGAGAAATGGAAAAGCAATGGAGAGTCATTTCCAGTATCACAGTGATTCTGCCTCTCCTTGTGTCTTCCCTCCCTTATTTTATGAGCTCCTGGAAAGGGGAAGTCTGGGAACAGGTCTCCTCAAGAAGCAGAGCTGCTATGGAGTCCAGAAATACCAGGAAGCAAAACAAAAGCCCTGGGGTCTAATAAACAACATACAGTCCCCATGGGCTTTCACTCACTTGGAGTGATTATTCTAACAGCATCTGAAGGGTAGTGCACACACTGGGACCAGCTACAGTAGCAGGGATTACGCCTTTGCCTCCACAGTGAGCATATGGAGAAGCAGTACCCTTCCCTAAGGTCTGTGGAGACAAAGAGAAGACATGCACTAGACATGTCTCAGGCTCCCAGCCAATCCTTCTTCCAACTTGATAGGCAAGTCAGCTACCCTGTGCTTTCCTTCAGTTCTCAGTTATAAACTTCTCCTACCATTTAGTTCTTACACAGCATAAAATAGTTGCTAACACGAAGAGCATTATAATATCAGTGTCCTGCAGTCTTGGCCCAAATACATCATAGTGGCTGTTAATTGGTAGCTAGTCATCCCAGTCCTTTCCCTAAATAGTAATGCTTACCTTCAAATAGCCTTAATATTGTCTATGAAAATGAGTTCACATTGCTGCCATTGTTAGTTCAGAGGATCTATCCAATTTCAGGCTTTTCATGTTTATTAATTAAAAGGTGACTGAAAATGACATTATCAAAGCCTGCATTAAATTGCTCTCTTTGGTTTATTATGGTTAGAGGTCCCCAAATAGAATTGAAAAGGCCACATGTGTTACAATATTATTATTTTTTAAGCAGACACCACTTTGTCATCATATACTGGATTCAAAGCTAGAGGCCACAGTCAAACACACAAAAGAAGAGCTGGCTTTTTTCTCTTTCAAATTATTGATATGTAAGAGAGAGGACAGAGTAATTGTTTAATCACTGGCACATTGCTTTAAATCTAATTCTCAGCACACACAGAGAAAACACAAATGGATGGAAAGGGCACTGAGGCATTTGAGTTGATTGATGGCAGGTCAGCGGCCAATGCACAATAGTTTAGATATAAAACATAGCAAATTAAGAGCATCACATTCTAAAAGCATTATATGAAGCTGATCTCAACCAGAGAGATGTTTAATATTATAAAGAGGTGGCAATACTAGCCAATGCACAATATTATATAATGGATTGCACTGGGAACAAAAAGGTAAAAAATTGAGGATGAGATATTTTTGCTATTCTTTAGAGCACTCACTTTGAAGCAATATTTGCCTATTTTAACAAATGTTATGCTCCAAAAGTTGACCTTTTCAGTTAAAAAATAATGGCAGTGTTACTCAGAAGTCCCAGTGGCCTCAATGGGTGCAGGCAAGCCATCCTAATTTCAAGCTAAATTCGTGTACATCCTAACAGCACAGGGTAAGCTCATCTACACAGCAGGTAATTCTTTACATAGCTAATATTTTGGACCTACTTGACATGCACAGCACTCTAATTTGGCCAATCCACTTGGTCCCAGTGAAAAGGCAGGAAGAAAGTCTCTGTGGTTATTACGCTCTCTGAGGTTTCCCAACCACTACATGTAATTTGTTCTGCGAAGCTTTAACATGCCCTTCCCTACTCCTGTGATATGCATTAGATTTTTAATGTAAATATTTAATGTTTGCAGATCACAGGAGACCATACAGCTGAACAGATTATAAAACATTGTAAAGTTTAAAGCAACACATAGCAGACTAGTAGCCGGCACTCCTGGAGGTTTATGAGGACAAGAAGTCCCCGGTTTTCTGATCTCCTCTCTGGGTTTCAATGTCAGAGTAGCATGAAAGAGCAACTGGAAAGACTTTAAAATGCACTATGAGGTTCTGGTTTGAATAGGTACTAGAGGAGAATGTTCCTGTCAACAGCTGGAGAGTTAGCAACTGACAGAACAATTGATAGAATTCTGGAAAAACTCTGGAAGTGCAGCTGGAGTCAGGATCTGTTCAAGCTAACTGTGGGGAATTTGGGGGATAAATTTTTTTCCTTTTTTTTTTTTCTTCTTTTTATGATGTAAGGTGTTACTGCTGAGGGCTACAGTCCTGCTTACTTTTTATATCCACATGAAACTCTGTGGGCTGCCAGGACTCAAGCACTGTTTCAGTACTCAGATCTGAGAACTCGCATCATAAGGGAGCTGCAGGCTTTCATGCATGTATGAAATGCGAGTTAAGAAGTTCCTTCACATTAAAGTTCTTATGAATCTGTTCGTGTAGATGGAACCAATTTGGCTACTTACCAAAACAGTATCAGAATCTGCCCTTTGATTGCCAGGCAGAAAAGATCAGGCAGCTCACTGACTGATCAAGTGATTTGTTATGACCTAATTGTATATTTAGATGTAAATGTTGCCTTTGGATTTGCCTGTAAGGGCACAATTTGACCCTTTCCTTTTTTTTTTTTTTTCCAGTTGAAATGAAATTATGCCTAAGTAACACATCAAAAGAGGTAGGAATTTACAGTTGGAACCATTTAAGGATTAGTAATATCTATTGATATTACATTAATTAGATGTTCCCCTTGTTCAAATGATTCAAATTTTTTTTTTTTTTTCAGGACACAGAAAAAGAAACACGACTTGTACTGGAAATTAAGATGTGACCCAGCATTCATCTGCAGCTTTTGCTCTTTTCTTGACACTACCTAGCACAAATGACAGGATTGGAAGAAAGCCCAGCTAAGAATACTCCTAGATCAGGGAAACGTACCAAAACAATACATCACTCTTCAGTTACTAATTCTGAGTAGGGATTTCAATAGGACTGTTGCCTGTTTGCAACATTCAGCAAATTACATTCAGGATTGGGACTGACAATCCTGGTTTTGTCCAAGGAAGCAAATGGGCCAAGGAATGAATCCTATTGAGAGCTACCTATTTGACTACAGAAGTCCATCATAAAAGCAGGGCATTTCTGTAATACAGTGTGGCTGAACTTGCTGCTGACTGGTATAGCAGCTGCGTGAATGAACAGAGAATTTCAGTCCCTAGAGCTCAATTCATTAGCCTGCACAAGCATTAACATTATTTCTTTGAAACAGAGGAAGAATGGGACTATTTCACAAGTATTATTGGCTCCATATACATATAGAATATAATAGAACATGCTACATTCATATATTTTAGCTAGATATCTGGCTATTAAGAGGGAACATTTACCTAAAAAGTTCTGGCTTAACAAGTGAAGACTGTTTGCACGATACCTGGAAGTTTAATAGCCTCAGAAAATTATATGACAGATCACTAACATGCTATCTTCTATGATGGCAAATCATTTCACTATCTGTTTAAAAAAAAAATAAATGTTTTCTTAAGAGCGTCGGGTCCAGACTACAAGTTGCAGCTCTAGTCCCTAGACACACTGTTTTTCTTTTCAACCAAAACTGCAGGGAAAGTAAATACTGTCAAATCAGACAGTGTTCCAAACAGCCATCATGACAACTTCATCTTAGTATGTCAACATACCAAGTGTTTCTCCTAGATACCTCGGCGGGCCAGATTCAATGACCCCAGAGCCAGAGTAATGTTCAGCACTAGAAGCAGCTTTTCCTGCTGGCTAGATAAGAATAGCAACAAAAAAGATGTTCCTTAGAGAAAATAAGAACGACTGAAAGAACCAGTGAAAGAGGAAGAAGACTGGACATGCAGAGGGGGATGCTGGAAGGAGGCAAAATGGAAACGCGGGAGACGTTTAAAGAACACCACAGGATGTGTTGATAGCAAAGGAGGATGGGGCAAGAATTTGAGCTGTGAGTGACTCGGTTTATACCCAAAGCCCTCAAATTTTCAGTCAGACTCCTCCTTAATCCAGCCTCATAAATACACACAGCTTGCTCTGCCATTCTCCTGCCTGACTGACTGAGGACTGACTCTTTCAAAGAGATCCCCTACACCACTTCCAGAGGCATCAGGGCCACCCAAGATCTTCTGCTGCAGGCCAAACCCCTCTGAGAAGTTTCCTTTCACACCAGCAGGGTTTGCCTTTTTTTTTGGTCATGCTATCAGATTCCTGCAGTCGCTCTGTAGCAACATGCCAGCCACTGTGGGCCGTAGGTGGTGTGGAGGAAGGAGGGGAACACACCAGAAAGGAGTCAGGTAAAATTACTACCTTTTTCCAGATGCACATTTAGAGATACAAGACTAGGTAGCTGCATTCATTCCCAGTCCAGAAGGCCCCTAGCAGCCAACTCTTGCCAATAAGTGCTACTGCAATGATTTTTTTAAGTGCTACAAATATGGAAGAGCCTGAATGATCAGAAAGCATTTTTGGTTTTTTTTGTTTGTTGGATTCAAGGAGACAAGCTGTTATTTTATTGCTCTGTGTAGATGCTCCTACTTTGATGGACAAAATGTCTAGAACAATTGGACAACAAAGTGACATAAATCCCAACAGAACAAAAATATATCCATTACCTACAGTATGTCCAGAATCAATCTCTTTGAGGGATGATTATGGTATTGACCTGAGATCTGTCAGTACATTTTCCTCTGAGAAGTCCCAAGTGCTTGTAGACAGAGCCCCTCTGGGGGTTATCTTTCATGTACACCAACATGAACTGAAAAATAAAAACTTGCCTTATGTGTGTGCTTTCCATAGCTAGATTATAACAATTCATGCCTATTGAATTGTTAGCTCGATACAAGTTGTGCTAAAAGAATAAAGGAAATTAATATATATGGTACAAGGAATCTATGTCACCAAGTCCTCAGCAACTGAGACACTAAGCAAGTCACTCCCTAATGTAAACTTTCTCACCTGAGTTCTCGGTCTACCTGGACAAACTTCAGTCAATATCTGAATAAGTCTCGTAATTAGGATGGCAGCAGAAAGGAAACAAAAGCTGAACAGGGTGTAACCATCAACAAGAAACCCTTAGTGTCTAATGCATTGTAATTTCAATTTGTTACAAAGACCCTCATGTTCATCTGAAAGTAATACAAGCAGGTTTTTTTCAGATTGTCATTTGGTGTCTGGAGAAGATGCATCCAGTTTGAGTGCAGTAATTGCAAGTGGACCAACCACGCAGAGTTGCCTTCGAAGATCACATAATCGCCCAGACCCAAATAACCATCCAAAGTCAAAGAATTAATTCATGTACAACAGCAGCATTCTGCTGGAGGGAAGAAAACCCTACAGAACACAAACCTTGTCACATAGCCCTGTGTGATGCAGATGAAGAATCACCCTCCTTATTCCCCTGGACACTAACCAAAATAAAGTCGGGAATTTTAGAGCACTGCTAACTAATAGGATTAAAACCAGGTACATGAAATCTGAGAACGTCTCCCGACACTTAAGGCTCTCTTGGCAGTCTGTTCATCAGACAGGAGGGAAACCATAATATGAGAAGCAGTATGACAAGCTAAACACCATAGCCCACGGCCTTCATGCAATCAGAATATCTCTATCATCCTGTTGTTTTCTCATCCACCCAGAAAAACCGTGATCAGCTGAGCAGTCCACAACAAGTATTCAAAAGAAATGCATGTGCTGCTTCAGCCTTTAAAGAGTCAGAATCCCAGTTCTCCTTGAGCATAAAAGGGAAATTCAAAGGGAGTTACTCTGCTTGTGACACTCATTATTGCTGGGGCGGCTGGTACCTCGCCCTCAAGAACCATAAGACAGAATCTTTCTCTGGCCAGGATCCTCAGTACTTATATCACAGAGCTGGAGAGCCAAAGAGAGGAGAAGCTCACAGACAGGAGATGGCAAAGTTCCGCCAGGAATCCCAGCGCTCTCCATCCCATGTCAGAATAGGGCTGAGCATGTGTTATAATCCCAAAGACACCTGGTAATGCCAGATTTAGATTGCTTTCAGACCTTGTGATAGTGTGCACTTGTAGCTGATCTTGCAACACAGTTCAGGCTTGGAAGCCACGCTTCCATTTTTCAGGAATCACTGGTCTGTCACAGAAGTTTTTTAAATTAAAACACTTGCCATAGAGACTAGAACTGTTCATAATCAGCATAAAGAGGTATAACTGTCCTAAACTCTTACATACAAAATGATTTTTACCTGACATTCTGCAGTCATTCCAAGTTTTAGCATCGTAAAAGCTTAGAGGAAGGGGCATGGATTGCACATTACAGTGTCTGATGCATTAAAAAGGATTTTTTTCAGTCATTTTATAGCACATCTGCAGGAGACTACTTTCAAGCTGGGACTATCACTTCATCAAATTGGAATAAATAAATATTTTGCATGCTTATAAACACGCATACGCAGAGTCCAAATATGCACACTGTGTACTTCTCTGCAAGAATTCACAGAATTTTCCAAGCATCAGTTGATTAACCAAAGAAAATTGTGGAAATGAGCACCAATGTTCCCATATCCATACTATAGTGGAGTAAAGTGAGGTAAAACCCCAACAGTGGGTGAATCTCTGGGTCCCTGACTGTCACGAGTACTGAGTGCCAGTCCTCAGCTAAGAGCTCACCCTGGCTCTGCTATAGGGTTTGCTTCTGCCCCAGCACTGCTCCTGAAGATCCTACAAAGCACTTACTTATATTTAATCCTTGAAGTACTCTGGACCTTGCAAGATCAAGCCTCAATGAAATATTTAAGAGACATGCATACAAACCCAAAGGTAACTGACATCAAGAACAGCCAGGGAGTCTAACAAATTACTTTAAAAATAATGATACAAAGAGGAAAAAACCAGCTTCTAGGGAAGAATAATTCAATCAAATGTCTTATATTTGAATCTGATGGATACCATGTAGTAAACCCCTGAAATTCTGTGCAATGAACATCACTGCAGTGGGTGCGTGGACAGCTGAAAAAAAATCACATGAAAACTCAGGTTGCACTGGGAAATGCTGAAGTAACCAGCTACAGCAGCACAAAGGTTGCTCCTTTTTTACAAGTTCTATATAGATCTCATCAAGCTACTGTAATTTCAAGAGTGTTTTGTCACAGCTAGGAAAAAATTCGTACCATAGAAACCTTGGTTTTACAAAAATAGTAGTTTTTGAAGTATGCTAATTATTTTATAATTATACAATGACTGAAAATACTTTAAAGGTAAACAGAAACAAGAGTGGATGGAAGCTGTGGCTTAAAATTGAGATGTGAGGCCTTTCAGTTGAAGCATGCAAACATTTTCAGCAGCTTTTGACAGATTAATACATCTGTTTCCTCTTCTCTCCCCCTCCCCAAGTTGCATCAGAATTTAAGAGGAAAAAAAAAAGGAAAAAAAAGGAAAAATAGTTACGGAAACATGTACACAATGAACATTTAGTGGTCATAAAAAAATTCTGAAGTTCTCATTATGACTATTTACATTACATTAGCACTCACTATATAATGCACACTATACAAACACAGAGATATAATCTCCATCCTAAAAAAAAAAGTTTACTTTCTGAAGACAATGAGAATGAGAACCTGCACCCCCTTGCTGGGCTGGGTTTCTAGTCAACACCTATGGCTTTATTCACCAACCAGTTGTGCAGCCAAACAAGTGATCTCTGTAATGATACACAGCCATGGTTTCACGGCAGTTCCATGTTTGTGTCATGGAAATACATTAACTCAGATACACAATGGCAGTTACAAAATATTTTTGAACTGGTTTCATTTCCTTGTTTCTTCCATACTGTTGCTGGCAAAGGAAGCTCCTGAAGTCCCTACATTTCTATAGACCCTAAACAGGAATAGAAACAAACTAATTTAAAAGCAAATTCAGACATTTTTGTATGAATTGCCCTCATTACTGAGGCTTGCTGGTCATTCCCATTAGCCTTTCATCCCTTCCCTGAATGCAAGGGCAGAACCACGAATGACAGAACAAGCTGCCTTCACAAGCTGAGGTACTCTCATACAGACTGCCCTCTCCTTTGCCTGATGTCCCAAGACTTGCATAATCCTGGTTAGTTTGAAAGGAGGAGAAAGAGAGAGTAAGAAAATTATTACAGAGTAAATCATCTCATCCCTTTGCTCATGTCGACTTTTCCAGGCCAGTTATCAATGTCATCTGCATCATCTGAAGCAAGCTACAATTCAGTATGCTGGAAACTCATCAGGAACATAACCCAGGAAAAGAAAGGTCCAAACAAACTCACTCAGAAATTCTGTCAAACGTGACTATAGGCATTGCCGTGCGACTACAATGTGCAGAACAGGATCCTGATGGACCAGTCATAATGTATATAAATACTGATAGATCAGAACTGCCCAAAGTCAGTGCATTTGTTGGAAGACAGATGTATCTGCTGATGCTTAAACGCACAGAAAGCAACAGAGATCACAAACCACAGAATCCTCCATCCATTCACTACTGCAGTTCTGCCCTGGTTTTTACTGGGATAGAGTTAATTTTCTTCACTGTACACTGGTACAGTGCTGTGTTCTGGATTTAGGATGAGAATAGCATTGACAACACACTGATGTTTTAGCTGTAGCTGAGCAGTGCTTACCCTAAGTCAAGGACTTGCCAGCTTCTGAAGCTGCCCTGCCAGTGAGTGGGCTGGGGGTGCACAAGAAGCTGGGAGAGGACTCAGAGAGGACAGATGACCCCAACTGGCCAAAAGGATATTCCAGCCCATATGGCATCATGCTCAGCATATAAACCTGGAGAACAGTTGGCCAGGAGCTCAGGAAAAGGCTGGGCATTGGTTGGTGCTGGGCAGTAATTTTTCATTTGCATTGCTTGTTTTTCTTGGTGTTTATTTTTATCACTTTCTGTTACTTTCCTCTTCATTACAGTAATTTATTATTTTACTTTATTTAGATTATTAAACTGTTCTTCTCTCAACCCACGAGTTTTCTCACTTTTACCCTTCTGATTCTCTCCCCCATCCCACTCAAGGGGGAACGTGAGCGAGCGCCTGTGCGGTGCTTAGTTGCCAGCTGGGGTTAAACCACGACAAATTCCCTACTCACTCTTCAGCAGCACCTGAAGGAAACTCAAACCAGAGTGACTGCTCAGACATGATGATCTTCAATGTCCAAACAACAGCCAACATAAAATTGAATTCAAGCTCCACTACAGGGCATGTTTTCAGCGTTTTTCGGGGGGGGGACGATGCTCGGGGATTTAACTGCAAAACTCCCATTATTAATAGAAGTCGCACAGCTAAATCCCCACAAAATATAGCGAAAATATCGCCTTACATTTCTCTCTGGTACCGCTCCTGATCTGTGCTGACAGTGCTCTCATCATGAATAACATTATGTCAGGCTGCCCAATGATTCCTGAAACTGTCAACAATGTTTAAAGTCAAGTTCTCCAAACTTTTTAAAAGTTAATCATCTTCACTCTGGAAGCATAAAAGTTGAATGCAATAGAAAATGTGCAGATTCACAGCAAGTTTTATTGACTTGCTGGCCAAAGACATCATCTAGCTGCTGAAACATTTACATACTACAAAGCACTATCTATAGAAAGACTGGCTTAAAGGCCAGAATATACATGAGATGGCAGAAAGAGTTGAGAAAGTATGGAGAATAGTGCATAGTGTACTTGATTTTACACTAAATTATAAAAGCCTTCAGTCAATCCAGTGTATGCAATCAGCCTAGTTTGGGGAATTTGACTATAACACCATATACAAGCATAGCTAAGAAAGAAAAAGTCATGAGAAATCTTAATTTCCTTGTCTTTTTCTGTTTCAATCTGACTTAGAATGCCAGTTTTTTTAAAAGTATGGAAAACCATCAATCCCCCCATTTCCCTTCATTTATTTATTTCTTTCAATTACTGCTCATCAATGTGACGAAAAATTCCACACTGAAAGCCTGGAGAAAGAGCAATCAATGTATGGAGGTCCACAGGGGGCACTAGTAAAGAAAATACCACCAAACCATCTTCTGAAAGGAAGCCAATCAACTTGACATTTTTAAATGGCTAAATTACAAATACACACATATATAAAATGTTCCAAATCGAGTGCCTGATAAATGTTGTATATACTTTAACCACCTATGCTTTACATTCTTTTTTCGTTACTTTTCACTTCCTTTTTGTTGTCTAAAAGGGTGTTTTCAGCAACAATGACAATAACTTGTACTCAAGACCTGCAAACTATTGACCTACACATAGCCAAGCACACAACTAAATATTAGCAGGATCAGGAGTAGAATAAAATCTCTCAAATATGCAACAAACATATAGCAATTAACAGGAAAACTATTTTTTTTCCTGCTTACTCAGTTATTAATTTTACAGGAATTATAGCAGGTACAACATTCAAAGACAGAAAGTAAAAAGTAGATTTGCATCTAGAGGATGGCTTTGTCAAATTGCTCAAGGAGAATCACTGTGAGAGGGGACTTAACAGAGTTCCATCAAATATCTACTGCAAAGCATGTGAATTGACTGCAGTAGATATTTGATGGAACTCTGTTAAGTCCCCTCCCACAGTGATGCTGTAACTTTTCTGTAACCAAATTTTTTTTTCCTAAGGTCATAGTACTTCCTTGAAAACCGACCCTTTCTCCTGTCATCATCTATCACAGGAAGTGTGTGCATGTTGGTAAACACTAAGCAGGAGACAAAATTCTGGCAATTTCATAGGAAAACCTGTTTAACTTTTAACTGCCTGAATTGTACAGACAGTCACTCCAGACCCCAGGAGTTGATCCAAACCGAACTGACTTACTAAATCTTTTGAGATTCACCCTTCATTATTCACAAATCTTCCAGTGATCTAATCAAATGATCACACTGGATCACATTGGCATTCACTTTTGAAAATTTGAGATTTAATGTTAATGCCCAGAATGCATCAGCTGAATGCACTGATGAAGTCCAGAAACAAAAAGGCAAAGAAAAGAGGACGCAGGATATATTATTTTATAATACCAGGACTATTATGCCAAGTTTGCATTTTGGGACTTAATTTATGATTTTCTAATAGTATTTGCTGGCAACATTTCTATTTTATTCTATGGACTGTTGAACCAAAGCATTTGACAAAGCAGCCAACAAAATCTCTGTGCACTGTATTGAAGTCCTCTTCAAAGATCTCTAACATATGTTTCGTGAAGAAATAGAGGGTGTATCTGTCAGCTTCTCTCAAAAGCTAATAGAGAACAGTTTCATTTGCAGAGGAAGGCACAGTTATTGTGCTGTTTCCATATTAACCTGGGAAACCCTTTAAACCAAGGATATTTTCTCAAAATCTGTTTCTACTGGTCTTTTTCACTTCTGAAGGAGCAGAAAGGGATGAAGTAGAACAGAGAGACAGTCTCACATGATAGGGCCTGTCTTAAAGAGAGCTCTTATCAGGAGGAAATTTATTCAGTCATGAGAATCTAAACATAGCTCCCTGTTCACAGAGAAAATACAAATTATACACAAGAGTCCTCTCATTTTGGCACTGGGTAACCGTGGATAAAAATAAAGTAAGGAAGAAGTAAAAGTGATCAGCAACTGTTTGCTTGAACTCCTTTCCAATTGCCCCCAGTCAAGCCATTGATGTGGTGTGGCCTAGAAAGGGATAAACCAAATTACTATCTACAACTCATGTGTATACAGAACACTGGTCTCTTAGACTGTATTTGCTCCAGAAAAAGGATTTTCTCTCTCTTTTCCTCCCATCCTTTCTTCTCTATTGTCAGAAATGAGGTAACTATATTAGTGAGAGAGAAACAGAGAGGCAGAGAGGTGGTTATTCAATAGCATCACGTCCTGTGATAGCCAATTCACCCCAATAATTTTGTCATCTCAGGGGATCCAGCCACAGCGTGCATCTTCCATGCTTGCCAATAATTACACTAACATTCAATCCTGTACCATGCAAATTCCTTCTACCAAAAAGATATGACATTTGACATGCTACTGAAATGTGACTAAAATGCTTTTAGATCCAGCCTATGCTGTCCAGCAGAGCAACTGCAATAAAGGAAATACCTATCAAATATATAGAAAAAAAATATTGACAGTGAGGGAGGTACAGCATTGGACCAGGTGCCTAGAAATTGAAAAAGATCCTGAACAACCTGAACCAATTTCCAAGTTGGCCCTCCTTTGAGTGGAGGGTGGAACCAGATGGCTTTCAGAGGTTCTTTCCAACCTAAATTCTGACTCTAACCATGGTTTAAACAGCCAAACTGTCCACTGCTAGTGGCTAATTGTGGGCTTGCTTATGTAGCAAACATTTGCAATGCATCCTATGCTCCCAGGGAAATTTCTCATTAAGTTGAAAGGGAAGGTAAAATTATCTAAAGAAGTGCCAGATCAAGAAACATGAATTACTGTAACTTGTCCCTCTGAGTTCTTCATATCTCTTCAAACTCCTATATAAAAAATAATTACCAATTCTTAGAATAACACAGATATTCATCCTTGCAATGATTATTCAGAAATTATTTTGGTAAAGGAGTAGGTTTGCCAAGACAAAATTCATTCAGGGGTTGCTTCAAGCTCTGCTGAATGTTTATATCAACTTTTATGCAATCTGACATTCCCAAAAAGAACTGACAGTAATGGACTGGAAACACAGGGAAACCATTACAGAACACAGAGAAAAAGAGTTTCAAAAGAAACAGAATTTAAGAGCTAAATTTCTTAAACTGGCTCTGATAAGGGACTGGCCTGAACAGAAACCCTCTGAGGAGCTTTCAAACTAACAAGATGCCACTCTGGGTTGCTCCAAAACGTAACACAAAAGTTGCAATATGAAGCTGCAGCAATAGTCCCCTCTGGGGTTTATTTTGTCAGATTTGACAGGCCTAGGCAGATTTTACCAATTAGGAATAAAGACAGAAAGACCTTCCAGGGAAACATTAGAGTCTCCAGGAATAAGGTCCTGGTGCTACTCTCTGGAAACCTGTCCCCATCCCATGCTCCAGGGTGGTGTTAGGGGGGCAGTAGTCCACTGGTGCCACAGTTTGTGAGGCTGCAGTGCAGAGCACATCTCACCTTCACCATCTCAAAAAAACCCAACTGGTTGGGGCATTAAGAAATCTCAGTTGTAAACCAGGTCTATCTAGACAAGCATACAGTACTGCAGACCTTAGCAGCAGTGCCAGGACATGAGAGGAAACAGGGTCTTCTTTGGAATAACAGATCTCCTCCATTCTAAGCAAATGAAACAGATGTGTACTTAGAAGTGCACAAACAGAAACAGCATTCCTTGTTGTGATGACAGTGGTACAGAACTGACAATAAATGCCCCCACCTTTTATGCTGGGGCTGCAGCAGTCACTGACCTTTCCCCACACTTTATTGAAGAATTCTGCACGTGTATTCTTCCATCTCTGTAGCTTCAGGATTCAACAAAGCCCTTCATGCTTGGGTCAGCCTGGACTTTTTTTTCCTAAAATGCTTTTTTGATTCTTGACTCCTGATCTTCTGAGTCCTAGTGAAACCAGATCAGAACAAACCGTGCTCTTGTTTCTCCCCAGCAGTCACTTAAACTGACATTGCATTTTCTTCTTTTTTTCTCTTTCCTTGATAATTCCTAGCTGGAGATAATGCTCTTTGGTGCCCAAATGCATACACCCCAGTAGGAGTAATATGACTATCATGTTATGATGTCTGTTTAACAAGAGTTAAGTGAGGACAGTGTGATCCTGTCCACACTCCATCACTATCAACCTTTTCCACAAGATGAGAGAATAATGTAGGCCAAGAAAAGCTATTGAATGCCCCTCCCCACCCATCTTTAAGAATAGGAAGGCTAACCCTGAAGTCTCTCCAAATTATAATGTAGTTCAGAGTAAACTTTTTAACTTGTTATGTGGAGTCATGCTGGTTCTTTCTACTAATGGGTGAAAATTTCCACTCCACTACAATTTAGGGCATTCTAATTGTTCAGAATTAACATTATTACTAAAATACAAAATTGCTATTTAAACAAACTTGCAAAATATTCCTCTCCCTTTCTTTATACTGCTAAGTCTTTAGTTGCTACTTCACCAAATCTTTGCCTCAAACAGTAGCATTTGTGCACTGAAAAGTATTGTCCTTCCCTTTTTTGCACATGGATAACACAGAGCCATCCTTCCCCCCTCACCTCATTTTAAGGTGTTGCAGAATTACTGTGGACATTCTCATCAGAGCTTGTAAAACAACAGCTACAACAGCTAACAGTGGGCTAATTTGTCTGTGAGGTGACAACTGCTCCATCCAAATGTCTGCAAAACATCTCAGCAAGTCTCTCCAATTAACAAAGTCAAGTAGGATTAATTTAATTTTCACATGAGAGTTCTTCTCAGAAGAACTGGTTCGGGTGTACCCAACAAGGCACTTATTGAAGCAGAATAGGTAAGGATTAAAAGTTCTGCATATATCCAGAGCTCTGCATCCAAGCATCTCAAACTCTTCCTAAGTCCTTAATTAATTAAGACTCAAGTTATCCTCCACGGCAGAGAAATATAGCTTTGCCAACTTTACAGGTCAAGGTCTGAGGCAGAAGTAGACCAAATTAATTGGTCAAGATCCCACAGAAAGCACTTGGCAGAACTAGAAATTCAAATTACTTCACTTCCAAGGTGTCTCGCTCGGCCCACCCAAACAAGCAGCTGTACCTTCATTCATTCTTTCCTCCCGAACATCTGTAATTTTTTAACATGATGACCATCATTTCCAGTCAGAGGGAGCAACACACAGTCACTGAAGCAGCTCTTAGAAGCTTCTTCAGAGGAAGAAGATATAAGAACAGTACTTCAGAGCAATGCAGAATAGGAGGTTTAGAGTTGTTCACCTGATACTTGTTCTGATTTTATCAGCAGCACAGTCCAGGGTTGGAAAGCTCAGATAAGCTAAAATTGGTAACTTTGATATTTTTGTGACTTTATGTCATCATCCATAATGCTACCATATAGTAAAACATTATACATGATGACATAACACCTGGAGAAAGCATTATGCTTATCAAAAGGCTGTGGGTTTAGCCAATTCAGTTCAAGAGCTCATGAGCATTTCTGAGCTTTTAGCTAGGCTCTATCAGCTCTGGTTATTACCCCCGTCCCTTTTCTGGCAAGCTGCTCCAAAATAAGAAGCAAATAACATGGCTGCATTGTCTACCCTATGCAAAAGCCATGCAAGGGTTTAATAGTTTGATGCACAACAAGAAAGATATAGGTCGTTGTCATCTGTTAAGCCATGACCTTGTGAAGGTAACCAGAAAGAAATTAAAAACAAAAAATGAAAAAAAAAAAATCACACTGCCCTGCCTTCACAGACCTTTGCCTTTTGTGTGAAGGCAGCTATAAAACATGTGTCAGGGAAGCCACAATATTGCTAACGAGAGACAGTGGAAGAAAAGTTGTCTCTGTCGCTCGGAAAATCCCCATCACATCTACAGCAGACGCTCCCCAGTCAGCAACTGTTTAGTCAGAAGTTTTAACCGACTCCTTAAATTCACCATCTCTGGGGCCTTGCTGCTTAATAAAGACTACGGGGTGTTGAGAAGCACAGTATATTATTTCATTAAGTGCTTTTCGGGAGAAGGGGATTTAGAAGTAAAACTGCTGGCTTTGTGTGGCAAGGTTACGACCTTTGACAACTTTGGAGCTTATCTCTTTCATCTTCCCACTCCCCCGAGACCCCGAACTTGTGGAGGGATGGAAGCGGGTAAGCTGGGGCCAGACAGAGTCCAGCATTGTTGTGGGGCTGCCTCCTCTCTCTCTCCCTCTCTCCCCTTCTCTCTCTCTCTCCCTCTCCCTCTCTCTCTTTTTTTTCCCCCCTAAACAAAACAGATCTGAACTGAGCCAAGGAAACAAAAATGTATTGTTCCTCGCAGATGGAAGCGAGTGTCGCCTAGGTAACCAGATTAATCTCCTTTTTCTCTCCCTTCCTCTCTTGTAGTGCGGTAATCGGTGGGCTCTTTTCACAAAAAAGCCAGCCTCAAAGCTGGGGCTCTAACTAGGTTCCTAATTAGCTGCAATTTACAATGAAGACAACATGATGAGATAATAGAAATTTGCAAAATAATGACATACCTCAGCAAAATATTCCTCCTCCTAAGAACCATTTTTATACAAAAACAATAAAGAGGGCCCTTCTAAAGCAAAGCTGGAAAATGGTGGTGTATTATGTGACACAGAACATTATTGTTCGCCTCTTGTTCCCCCAATCAACAGCTTATTGTTTGGCATCTTAAATAAAAATGACTCAAATACAGGCCACATAATGATCTCCATTGCGCTAATACACTGTATATACAGAGTAGTCAAAAATGTACCCAAGCCAAGGCCAGTGGGGCTGATAAAGTACCAGGGCCCAGAAAGGTAATTTACAATACAATGCACTAACTATTAGTACTGGTCTTAATCACACATATCTTTCTGATTTCTGTCAGGATGCGCTCTGACATCAAAAAAGGGCACCCGAACAGGGGGCAGCTAGTTAATGAAATATGATGGATCGCATTTGTTTTCATGTGGTGGTGAGCTCAAACGAAGCAGCCTCCAGACTGTTAGCCAACAGTCTTCTCTTGTGCAACATCAAAGGCTCCCATTGACGGGGGGGAGAGAGGGAGGGCGCGGGAAGGGGGATCGCGGGGAGACAGCGCAGAGGGAGGAGCGCCGAGCAACTCAAAGGACCATTAAATCGTAATCTCTACCTTATGTCCGAAAGGGGAGAGCACAGAAATGGAACGGGCCGGGGCCAACCTGCCACTGGTTTCAAGGGGAAGGAGTGTCAGCACCTCCACACACGGTGGAGGAGAGGCTGGTGCACTGCTGCTGAAATTTGGCGTTTTGCTGCACAAGGGTGACTTGTCATTGCAGACGTGAGGAGTACATCCCTGCTGGAGCCAGAGGAGAGAGGACAGTTCAGGGCAGTTTTGATCCCCACAGAAATACTTAATAAATAGCAACAGATTGTCTAAAACTGTCAGGAAGAACAGCAGCAGCAGAAGTCCTTCCTTTTTTATGTGTGGACTCATCAGTGCTGACTGGTGCAGCTGCAAATATTCAAGAACTACAGATCAGTGGATTGTCCCTCAAATAAGTGCAACTATAGCCACTTTGGGCAAGGATGGGAAAGCATTATCACATACCCTGGCCTGGTCTTTTGGTTCCTGAGTATGGCAAGAAGCCTAATTTCCTTCACAGAGTAACTGAAAAGAATCGGAAATGTCATATTACACAGAGCAGGCCAGCTGCTGAAAACTACTGACAGGGTACCTGGCCCCAGCTGTACAGCAAGGTCCTGCAAGACAGTTCACGTCAAGGGTTAAGCATCCCAAGAAGCACTGTGATACAACTGCCATCTGTTTATACAACTTCTTTCATCTTTAAGGATCTCAAAGCACTTAAATGGTATTATGACTTTGCTCAGGAGAGCTACTGAATACATCAGTGATGAACATTATGCTGTAACAAGGATAAGAGGAAGAAGGAGATTTTAGAAGTACCCCAAATATGCCCATTCTAATGACCACTGCCATGAGACAGAACAGACTGGGCTTTGGGTTTTAAGATGTTATTCAAACCACTCACACAAGAAACACATGGGGGTACCTATTCATCCTGAGACCCATTGGAAGTGTAATGTGACACCTTTAAATCAACAGCAGTGAACATTCAAACAATAAAAAAAATAAAAAGAAGCATGCAGATTTAAAACACAGAATGGCACTAAAAGTCAATTTTCATTCTGGAATTGTGTCTGCTAGGAACAAACATCTATAAAGATTTCTAGGAAAAAAGAGAACAAGGTGACAAATGGTAAGCCTTCAGTCTTTAAATGGAAATAAACAACAGTAAGTGATTTGATTGTCAAGTTCTCATGTGCTTACTCAATATTATTCTCTCCATGCAAAATCTGATTCAATTGCAGGATAAGGTGTTATTTAACGTAAGAGCATCAAAACTGGTTCTGAAAAACAAAATAATGTGTAAGGTACTTGAACTGGTTGTCAGGCAGCCCTACTCCAACCAATGCTGAGCATCTTCTTATCCCATTGACTTCTCCCAGTACGGGAGCTGGCAATCTACCAGAAGTATCCTGACACACAGGATCAGGCAGCACCTAAGAAAAGAGCAGGAAAGTGAAGAAAATGCCTTTGAACCTGTGAACCCAATTCAGGGTAAATCCTGTGTTGACATTACTGATCATAGAAGTCACTAGTGCTTCTTTGCACCAACTGAAAGCAAGGCCTAAAGATTTGTGTGTTAGCTTGTTTTTTGTTTCCACATACTATATACATTTCTATGGAAGGCTGAATATAGACTGTCCTTTTCAGGCTCATCTAAAAAAGCAGACCCAGTTTACAATTTAGATTTCTAAACACAGAAATAAGCTTTTACCTGGTACATTTTTCTCCTTTGGAGCTTACACCTTAATCTATCTAGAGGTTTTATCTCTGCATTCTTAGATAACCCTGTGTGGAACAGCCACTGCACATCAAGCATTTAGAAAAGCAGGAACAGTGTTGCTGCCCCGTGTATCCCGTGCCAGAGTCAGAACAGCAGCTCTATATCTACAGCCTGGTATAATTAACACCAGCTTGCCATTTTACACAGAAACATTAACTCTTCCAAGCAAGTGCTTCCCCCATCCATCCAGCTTCTTGGATGGATGAAATAAGTCAGTAAGAGTTAGTTTCCCACAATTACAGAGCTCTATCTGATATTGCAGGCACACAGCACAAATTGAATTCAGTGGGATTTCTGTATATTCAGCATCTGAAGGTTTGGGACTATAAATATTAACCTTTCTCCAAAGCAATCATATCCAATGCACCACACCATAGGAGGCCAAAACACTGGGCCTGATCCTGCAAAATGAATCCTGTCATCCCTTTCTTGTTTTTCTTTTTTAAGCTAGCAGAACTATTTGTGTAAATAAATGGGTACTCAGTCCATTTTCTTTCCCAGCATCCCAAGTGGCTGGCACAGACTGAGTTATACAGCATGAATCTAACCGAGATCATCTACACTGTTCCCCTGGAACAGCACCTGAGCCCTTGTGGCCTTGAACTGCTCTGGAAGTACAAATTTACAAGCAGCATTTGAAACATGACTCAAACATCCTCCAGTATGAGCAAGACCTGGTGTGTGACACAACTGGCTCGCCTTTATTTTATTATCATTATTACACCACTCCCAGGCTTTGGAGACCTTTGTGTGTCTCGACACATTTCTTTAGCATCTCTTATAGCCTTCAATCTTCTTGCATTTTCTACCTCTGAACCAGTAGCAAATGGCAAGAAAAAACTACATAAACAAGTGGGTTCACGCAGGACACAAGAAAATCCATGCAGCTAACTTAAGTTTAATGCTCTTCAACTCTATTCCTCCTTCCCTTGCCCCTGGCCCCCAGGGGAGGTGGGAGGAATGGTTTAAATCAATAACCAAAGGCTTCAATTTTACAAACCCTTGAGCCATTAGAGCTCTGAGTCCTTGGTGCACCAGGCATAACCTCCCCTGCCCCTGCACACACATACACACACACGTAACACACACATAAAAAAACCCTCCCAGCCTGGCATTAGAAACCTTCACTCAGTGCTCCTTACTTAAAGGAAGAAAACAATTAAGTGAAACCTTGAAGTAATCTCATTCTGCCTATTTAGCCTCTTCATCCCTCAATGTGTGGTTAGTAAGTGTTGCAATCAGGGGCTAAGGCCTGCTATCATTCGGCCTTAATTAAAAAAGACACAAGCAGTGGAGCTGTGAATTAGAAATGTAACAACGCACTACCCCTGATTAATTCGAGGCTCATGTTGGATTAATAACTCCAAACAAAGAACAAAAGGAAATTGTTATGCGAATTGCAGTCCTCCCAGGCCAGACAAAGGTCAAATCACAGGATTTCAATTTCATCCGGAGTCGCTTAATCAACTCCCTCGGAAGGAAGACCATATGCAGTCCTGAAAGCTGCCCATTGTAGTCGTCTTGTCACTGGACCTGAGAGACGGCACAGAGATAATCCTAACTATTCCCCATCTTTTCTCCTTCTTGTCTGTTTCTTTTCTTTCTCAGTTTCTTTTTTCTTTTCCCTCTTTTTTTTTTTTTCCCATTTTGACAAAACCCCTTCATTAGGGCTAATGATTAAGGAATAAGGACACTATCTGTCAGAAAGCAGCTTTTGTGGCTGCTGCCCCATAGAAGCTCCCTGGCTCTGACTGCCCATGCAGCTGCAGAGGCAGTTCCTCATTTTGAGGGGGGTCTTCTCCAGCAGCAGCAGAAGCCACAAACTGCTGTGCTTCATTCAGCATCACACAGTCACGTACAACAGCACTGGGGGAGTGTAAAACAGGATGTGTTGTACACCTTCAGTGCTCTGCCTACATCTTAATACGGGGGTCTTGTGGGTACATTAGGTGGGGAAGAAGGATATTCCCACCCTGAAGACTTATCTGACCAAAACTAAGCCACAGAGCATAAAATCCCATATTTCCTTGCTGTTCACACCCCCAATAAAATGATGATAATGATGAGGGAGCAAAGCAGCCATCAGTCTTCATGATCTAAAATAAACTGTCCCTTTAGTGAACAGACACAGAGCATGTCCCCCCACTCCTCACCGAACGTGACTTCTCAAGTAACTCACACGGCAGGGCATTTTATATGGACTGCACAGTTATTCTACATAAAGAATAAAGAAAAGTCCAAGTCTGCCCCTCATGCCAAGAGCAAGCCTATAGAAACTGAAAAGGAACAAGAAAGAAACTTCGAGGCGGAGACCTGCAACAGGGAGATCAATTCCTGCCCCCCGCCTCCCAGAAGGCTCTCTGCCCATCAGCACAGTAACATCAGTTTGCCACACAGCTGCCTGCAGCTGGCCCAGCCTGGATGGGGCAGGTACCCTCTCTCAGACAGATCCCTAGTGTTTATATACAACATTTCAAAAGCCAAGCTGGAATTTCTCAGGGTTTCATTTGCCGGGGTTTTTTTGTATATTCTGTAACAGCAACACAGTTCAGGACCAAATTTGCTTTCTTCAGCAATCAGCTCCAGCAAGGAGCCAAGAGCCAACAACACTTCCCACCTTGATATAGACCTTTTGCTTAACTCAAACAAATCTCTCCTGATTTACAGGGAAATGAGATACAAAGATTTAAGCAACAGTTCTCTTTTAATCTCAAATTCTGGTCCCAAACATATTCTATGTATGAACTCATTACTGTAGGATTGCTGACAAATGCTTCATGACTCTCTGACTTGATTTTGCCAAGAGATACCTTAAAGCCCAATAAAACCACCCAAAACCCGGTACTAGTACCTGGCACTGTACCAGTAGCTTCAAAACCTGAAGGCACCAATGGATAAGAGTTAGAATTCACATATTAAAACACCTTGGGAATTGCAGATGCAGATTCTGTAGAAGTCTCTTACCTGTGTTAGGCGCTGGAATGAAATTGTAGGTCACTCGGTGAACTTAAAAGAAGATCCTGTTTTGACTTTCAGCTTGGGATCATCTCCATTCAGTTCTGTCAGAAACTACACTTGGTCCTCTTTCCCAAGGGCTGCTTTACACACCTGCTGTCTCTGAATTAGCTGTTGGAGGGGAAGAAGTGGTTTGTGAATTGGCCCGTTCTGAAGCCCTTTCCCACCCAGAAATATTCCACTTTTAAATACTAACCCAGTAAAATGACTATTCAACTTCTCTGATGCTTTCCTTATAAGTATCAGTTCACTCTTACTTTACATATTGATTTCTTAGCATGCAACCAAAAATTAAAATGAAATACATACTGTGCCATGGAAAAGGAGAGTCACATACTCAGAAACTCTTTTGCCTGTGTTATACCACGTTATTAAATCCAAATTATATGGAATGCAAATTCTGCTAGAAATAAATCTCTCAAGCATTCTACCAGCTCCAAAAAGTAAGAATAATTTTTGAAATCTGTTACTATTAGAAGCTCAGCAACATGCACTACCAGCTATTTTAGCTACTTCTACTCTTCAGTGCAAAAGTAAAATACAAGTTTTAAGTGTGCAGCTCCAAAACTTTAGCCTATGCACTCGTTTGTCAAAGAAGGCAAACTGTGCACACATCCCATTAAGAATAAATGGGAGGACAAGCTTGTCCTTTTCCATTATTCTTACTACAGGTGCTGTGGAGCTGTTCCTCATCTCCTTGTCCCAAAGAGACATCACCCTCTCAGAAGAAATCCTCCTGGTTTATAATAAATTCTGAGCCTCAAGTTATTATTCTGTGATATGAAACAGAATCACAGAATGGTTAAGGTTGGAAGGGGCCGCAGTGGGTCATCTGGTCCCACCTCCCTGCTCAAGCAGGGTCATCCCAGATCACATTGCACAGAATTGCATCGAGATGGTTCTTGAATATCTCCAGTGAGGAGACTCCACAACCTCTCTGGGCAATCGGTTCCAGTGCTTGGTCACCCACACAGTAAAAGAAGTTCTTCCTCGTGTTCAGGTGGAACTTCCTGTGTGTCAGTTTGTGCCCATTGCCTCTTGTCTTACTGCTTGGCACCACCAAGCAGAGCCTGGTCCATCCTCTACACCTTCCCTTCAGATACAAATAGACATTAATGAGGTCCCCTCTCAGTCGCCCCTTCTTGAAGCTGAACAGGCCCAGCTCCCTCAGCCTGTCCCTTCCCTAAAAGAGATGTCATTTATCTATATGCAATAATTCATTGTATATAGATAAATGACAGTAGCCTTTTGAGTACATACAGTTAAAGACTTTACAGTCCTTGACTCGACTGTAAAAATCTTCACTGGGAAACATTCTGCAGCACCTTTTTGGAAAATGGCTGTCTGATGTTGGTATTCATTCATGTAATTTCTTTGAGTCAAGCAAAAGGCTCACTTGCATAAAATCTGAGTGGCCTCCACTCAGGCTGCACACCATCACCCTGCAATACTGTTGCACGTGAAGCTTCAACTTCTTGTGTGTCAGCTGCATATAGAATTTCAATTTTCATGTTTAAATTTAGTTAAGCTTGTAGCTGTCAGTCTAATGGGGGAAAGCCTGGCCACACATTTCCCATGTATTTTAATTACTTAAGAATAAGTTTTTCTTCAACAGTAGGAGAAACACAGAACCATTTTGGGTGGCAAAGACCTCCAAGATCATCAAGTCCAACCTTTGACTGATCACCACCTTGTCAACTAGACCATGGTACTAAGTGCCACACCCAGTTATTTCTTGGACACCTCCAGGGATGGTGACTCTACCACCTCCGTGGGCAGCCCATTCCAACGTTTAGTAACTCTTCCATGAAGAAATTCCTTATATGTCCAACCTGAACCTCCCCTGGTGTTGCTTGAGCCTATGTCCTCTCATCCAGTCACTTGCTACCTGGAAGGAGAGGCCAATCCCCACCTGGCTACAACCCCCCTTCAGGTAGTTGTAGAGAGTGATAAGGTCTCCCTTGAGCCTTCTTTTCTCCAGGCTAAAGAACCAGAGCTCCCTCAGTGTCTCCTCAAAGGACTTACTCTCTAGTTAGCACACACTCAGGAATTTTTTAGGACCTAAGTTCATAGCCCGGGTCCCCAGGCCCACGAGAGGTTGTTGTTACTCCTCTCGGTACAGGACATGCACCTTTTGCTTATTGGTGAGTGGTGTGCAAATAAATGGAAGACAAAAGCTGATGTGTTAAGAGAAAAATAGCTCACCACAATGATCAAATCCACTGCTATTGTAACACTACAACAAAAAGGTGCTTAGGACACCTCTCTTCTGCTTTCTACAGAAGAAGGCAGAGGCAGGCAGATATTGGGGCATCAGCTCCTTTTCCAACTGAAATGCCAGCACAGGCCAGATAGCCAGCAGCTCCTGTAGCTTACTTTAGATGACAATCAGCTGCAAGTCTGCTGAGGATGATGAGGAGAAGAATTTATTTAATTATGCTGACCCAACCAGCCCCCACCACCAAGTTTAGCACATGTATTCTGCATCTTGAAATCAAACTCTGCCCATTTTCATAGCTCCTGAATGCAACTGCTGAGAAAAAACAGCTTCTAAGGAGCTGCTCTTGATGGGATAGGCGTAGCCTAAAACTTTCCCCCTTCCATTTTCAGCACAACTGCCTACCTTTCTGACACAGCTACGCTGAGGTAGCTGGGAAGAAAAGGCAAGCCCTGGCCAAGCTACATCTGGGGACCAGCAGACTGACCTGTACTTCCATGCAATCCCTCAAAATCAGAGGTGTCTTAGAGCCTGTCCCATTCTCCTTGCTTCTCTCAGCTATCTCCAAAGACCTATGAATTTTTATAAATCCCAAAGTGTCAACAACAGGCAAGCATTTAAAGCTGCCCTCAACTTGACTTGCTCTTTTCTTTTCACTAACCATCTCAAAGCTGCGTACCTGTTTCTTTAAGCAAACAAACCAACAAATTTCTCTGATTTTACTTGACATTTTTTCTAATCCTCTCTCTTTACTTAGGAGCTGCCTCTTTCTCTTCCCTTCCACTCAAACAAGCCGCTGGTGAGAGATATTCGTCCTTTGCAGCTTCTACCAAGTGTGCAATAGCTTTCATGTATCTCTACCTCACTGACCCTTCATCTCTTTTCAAATCACAGATAAGAAGCAACATTTCCTTATCTTGCTAAGAACTGGGAATACTTTCCATTTCTATTACAATATTTGCCACCCCTATTAAGCACTCTAAGAGTCTGCATGAAAAAAAACCCTCATAAATATGGTAGTTTTCTGCCAGATTGCGAGAAACAAATAGGGCCAGTTTTTCAGGGGATAGTATTCCAAACTGTACTGTAAGCAAGCAGCTGTGTCAGAAGATTAAATACGATGGGATGTGCAGAGAAAACCAGTTATGTCAAGCCCATTTGTTTCTCTCCAAAAAACCCAACCCAACCAACCAAACATAATGTGGGTTCTCCTGTTCACCTTACCAAAATGCCACTTCGGTTAGAAAGATAAAATCAGAACACAGCAAATTAGGTTTTACGTCTGGGTAATTTTTCCCAAGAAGTCCAGCACCTTTGTTTAAGCTCAACTTAAAGGACTGAACACCATTTCTGAGAGCTGCTGGGCAGCTGCTGCTCTTCCTCTCTCAGAGGTGGCTGCTCCTCAGTTCTGGCTGGCATAAAGCAGGGCAGGATGCACAACCCTTATTCCCATAAAGCCATTTTAATTTACATGATTAGTCCCACTGACATCAGCAGGAAAACACCTACTGTATAAAAAGTAGCGCAGGAGAACATTTATCTTTTTGCAATAAAACCTCACAGCAAACATATCCAGTCTAAGCACACTAAATTTACTTTCCAAGGAGTCCAAACAATAACTGCCAACACATCCACACAGATTACATGTTCCTATTTTATGGAGAGAAAAAAAAAAAGGAGTAATGTTTTGTGCTTTTGGTAATATGGCTATTGTCTGATTTATTTTTTTTTTAATGCCAGAAATAGGTTTAGGGAGAAAATTTTGCAGGAAAACTTTTTCCTACAAAAAAAAGAAAAAAAAAAAAAGAAAATGCAGCAAACAAAAAATATTACCAAGAAAATATCTGTTTTGATAAAATTTCCATGACAGCTCAGACATGCAGGAGAGAAGTCCCAGCAGCTAAAGAGGCTGAATCTCCAAATCATAGAATCATTTGGGTTGGAAAAGGCCTCTAAGATCATCAGGTCCAACCATTAACCCAGCACTACAAAGCCCACCACTAAACCATGTCCCCAACTGTCACATCTACGTGTCTTTTAAAGATTTCCAGGGATGGTGACTCCACCACTTCCCTGGGCAGCCCATTGCAACGTCTGACCACCCTTTCAGATAGAACAGAAACTTAACCTGTTTCAAGTACTCTACCACTACTGCTGTAGGTCCTGGAGTCTTCTGGATTCTTAGGAAATTAATAATTTCCTTGAAAGAGACAGTTTTCATTCCAAGACATAAAAGTATTTCATTAAACAATTTTTTTTCTTCATTTTTAGCCAGCTTTAATGGTAATTATGAGGATTGCCAATTACTGTTATGAATCAAGAAACACAGTATCAACTTCCTTGTAAAAGAATCTATAATACTTCCACAAAGTTATCAGGAATCTTACCTAATTCTTCATTACCATGATGAGAAATTACACCAAGCAGTAAGATCAAGAGTCTATCCATGTTAAGTAAAAAGGAAGACCCTGGAAAGAGGTTCAGGAGATTGAAAGAACTGGATCTGATGAAGCTTTATTTCACCTTTGCCTTTTTTTTTTTTTTTCATTTTCTTGTGAAATCTGTCTCCTTTGCTTTGATGCCTTTGATTGAAGGGTATTGTGTAAGTGACTCGCATTTGCACAGCTCAGAAACATGAACACCAACAAAAGCCTAAACATACAATTTGGTGTATTTGCTTGCTGACTAAACACTTTTTCTTATATCTTTCTTTGCTTGGAGGGTAAATTGTTAGTTTCAAAGCTGAATGACTGCTTCACTAAGTTGGGAAGCAGACTATTGGTACAGTGTGATAATTAAGGGATCTTAGTTCTTAAACAATGCTGATAAAACAGAAATCCCTCTCCCTTTTTTCTGGATTACCTTTAGAACTGAAATCAGAGCACGCTAAATGAATAATAATTTGCACCTTCTGTGAATGATAGAAGATTGAATCAAATTTTAACTCAACTCTATTTGAAAATCCCTCAGGATGACAGAATTACTATTCAACACATACCTTAATTAGCTGTACACATCTACTTCATAGTATTTAACAGGTTTAAAAAGCTTTTATTGTCTGTTGAATGGATGTTCCATTCTTATCAAAATGAAAATAATTCTGAATTTCCTAAACTGGAAGAAATTTGCTCACAGAAGTCAAGAAATGACCTGGAAATTACTGATCCTATAGTCAAATAGTCATCTTTTTTTTTTGGCATTTTTAATTTTGTTTCAAATTCACTAATGTATAAAGAATTGATAATGCACTGATGTGAATTATTGTTGCTGCTTTTGATGAAAAAAGGTCATAGTTGCATGGTGTGGTGAAAAGAAAAATCTAGTAAAATTTTTGCACAGAATTTGAAATAAATACAAGCCAATATGGGACATAATTTCTTTTCCTGGTTTGGATTACAGTATGGCCTCACCTCTAGAAAGAACTATTGCTTGCTTTCATTGCTCCATCACAGATCAGAAACAGGCTGAAATTCAGCAGATGAAACTGAAGATTCAGCATCTGAGACCTTGATCTTCATATTGTGTTAAAAGCAGGTACTTGCTCACACACAGAGGCTGTTCCTCAAACCAGTGGGACCTGCAGAGCGACACGGCTCAGTCACAGGCTGCAGGCTGCCACGAGCCGAGGCTCCCCCTGAATCACAGGCCCACTGTTCCCTAAAATCAGAGAATCACGGAAGCTTTTAGGTTGGAAAAGACCTCTAAGGTCATTGAGTCCCTTAACCCAGCACTGCCAGGTCCACCACTAAAGCACATCCCTAAGTGCCACATCCACACTTCCTTTAAATACCTCCAGGGATACTGACAATAAGAGCAAACGAGGATGACAATGATTATGTGCAGACACACATGCACGTGGTATGTTTTCATTATTTTGTCAAACTGCCCCAAGTAAGATTAAAATGTTTACTTAAGTACTTATTTTATACTCTGTGTCATTTGCTTTCTGTTCTCCTTAAAATATAATGCAAAAGACAGATGACTCCTCAGCACAACTCACTGTTCCCGGGGACAAATCTAAATGAAGTTAATCAACACACAGGGAAATGATGGAGGTTGAGCCTGGGGGGGAGGAGAAAGCAGGACTAGAAGTGCTTTGCTCTCTCAATCACCTTGGCTTCACTGGGACCAGAGAAAAGCCTAGACCTCTGCAGTTGTGGTAAAGGAGCACTACCAGGACCTGAGAGTCTGGGGAAAGACCAAGGATAAGGCACACTGATCTGGCATGGGAGAAACTAAACAACTTGAGGAGACAGTCTGAAGAATATTTTAGGTACTACTCCTCCCAAACACCCAAACATCATCAGACCAAGACTTAAAAGCCCTAACATTTGCCATAAATAGTGATGCTCAGAAACAAAAAAACTCCTAAACCATACATAAATGCCTTCCAATGCATTTGAGATCCTTTTGTTTTATCTTTCTCTTACTTCTTTACGGTGCCTCAATGCCATATTTTCAAGTTTTTCACTGCAATTCACTGTAGTAAAATTTTCATTTTTTCCACAAGTGGAGGTAGAGATTCTCACACATTTATGTTATCTCAGAACAGGGCTTTGCAAGACACATTACATATTGTAAGCTTCGTGATAAAATTGCAGGCATTGTGTTGGGAAACTAATCTGTTTTGCCACTGAAACAGAACCAGGCAAAACAAAATAAAAATAAACTTATTCAGTCAGGAATGCTTCTTGATTCATAGTTACATTTCTTCCAGTGTGTATGATGAAACTGTAAATGCTCAATCATTAAAAGTTAAGAAGATAAGGATCACTCAAATATATCAATCTGATCCCATATCTTTCTCAAAGGTAAAAATAGGGGAGGGGTGGTGGGATATATGCCAAAATACACCTTTATACTTTACCAGCACCTTTCTTTGCACATAGGTTTCCACCTTGCCTTGCTCTGGGTCTCAGCTGAGACCCAACAAGAGAAGGTCTCAAACCTTTCTGGAAACTTCACAGGTTTAGAATCACCACCTGCAAATCAATAAGTACTGGAAGCTTACTGGAAGTCAGAGCAGGCTGGGAGCAACAGGCTCCTCTGCTCCCGCCCTGCAAACAAAGCAGGCTGCAATCTCCCGCCCCAGCATCCGTCCCCGAGCAGCCCGCTGGCTCCTCCCGGACAGCACACCACAGGAACCTCATTTTGAGGTGACAAAAAGATGGACCTCATGTTGCTGCAACGGCATATCTATCTCCAAGTCATTACCCTGGAAAAGAGAAAAGCTATTTGTACTCTCCCCAGTAAACTTGCTCTTCTCGGTTTTTCCCTAACATTACAATGAAACTTTCCCGCCTGTCGTGTCGGTCACTTGTTTTGTGCTGGAAAAACTGCAAAATCACGGGGAGAAAAATGCTGCCATATGCAATTACTGTGCAGCATTAGCATAGTGCGGGATACTCTCTAATTACATACTGTACTGTTGACACGCACATTAAAAAAATGATATTGATTACTTATATATCATTTCTTACTAGAAAGAGAAGTAGTTTGAGCTCAGCCAGCTACCCAGGAAAAAACTACAGGAGGCCGAAGAAGGATTTACAATTCTTTTTCCGCTTAAATGACATCATCTGTGAGGAAACATGCATTTTGATGGAGTGCATTATAGAAGAACATTGTGAGGGTAAAAAAAGCTTGATAGAAGATCCAGGCAGCAAAAACATGCAATTTTGAGTATCATAAAAAGGGCGGTAGTACAAGCTCGTGTGGGTCACCCAATACATTCTGTTCCTAACTGAATCCTACTGTCTTACAATACTCATACTATGTTATTTATTATTTGCATTATATATTATTTGCATGATATATTATTCGCATTTCAGTATCCCCAGCAAGGCCTCAAGGAAACCCCACAGGAGTATTTTCATGTTTGGTTGATTAGTTTTGCATCTGCATAAAAATATTTGCCTTGTGCCTGAAACCTTGACTTCAGCGCAGAAACGCAGAAAAAGCAGGAAATAAATCTGATCTTTCTGCTTTCCAACTCCAAGTTAATAAAATGTTTAAATTAACCTAAAGATGAAGTTCATAGTATGAACAATGTCTTAAAATTACATTCAGTGTGCCAAAGTTCTGAAAGCACTTCTAAGTTCTGCTGAAGCCCCAAGTAACTGTAAACCTGTTGAGTGGCGAGCACAGGCATCTGAGCCATCAATAGCCATTTCAAATTTTACTACTAAATCTGTGGAATACATGACAATGAAAATCAGCTGATACCTGGTTTTCATGGCTAAGGTTTCACCACGAAGGCAGTAACACACATGAAAACTCATTGTGGGTACACTCACACATGAAACCATTCAGTGGGTAGCACTCAAAAAAACAAACGCATGTATATGCATCACCAGAAAAAAAGAAAACTTCACAGAAACATCAAGTTTGCAGTATTGTTTTCTTCTACACACTAAATATTTTAAGTGGAGATATTGTCTCTACATAATGCATGTTGGCACAACCACAGCTCATTCTTGTGTAAATAATTTGGTATAGCATTATACAAATTGCAAATATGGCACTTCATTTTATTAAGAAAACAACTGATGCAATAGCAGCTACAGCAAAATTGGAATGGTAAATAGGTTGCATTTTTATTAAACTTTTCCTTGGGCCTTTCTGGCAGTTAATTTATTAAACTTCTGACAGTTATGGAAGCCATACACTCAGTGATTCTGCTTCAACAGGTTGAAAGAGATTCTACAATCCTGCAGTAGACAGGGTAGATACAACTAAGTCATCTAAGTGATTTGGCTTTATTATTTCCTTTGAGGGAATCTGAAAAATGAATTTAGGACTCTGAATAACATGGACCCGGAATAACAAGATCAGT
Organism: Lepidothrix coronata; assembly: GCF_001604755.1. Lineage (NCBI taxonomy): Eukaryota > Metazoa > Chordata > Aves > Passeriformes > Pipridae > Lepidothrix > Lepidothrix coronata. The sequence goes on from NW_016690190.1 coordinate 9,743,274, forward strand.
GGATAGAAAGTCAAACATGGAAGAAAGAATGGAATAGATCAGTTCTTTGGTAAGAAGCTTTTTGCTTTGTGAGCTTGAGCTGACAGGCATTACTTTATTCTCATAAAAATTAAAAAAGCTCCAAGTGGGAGTTGCCATGCAGGGGAGGGAAAAAATGAATGGCATATTTGGGATCTGGCAAGTAGAATGGATCTGGAAAAAAATTTGGTCCTAAGTCCCAAAGTATAGCAGATCTGTGCCCTGATTAGCTTACATTCATCCAAACCTCCTTCTGTGCCCTGTGCTTAGATTAGGTTGTGCACACAACCTATTTTCTATTTATGCAACATCTGCTCCGCTTTGAGATTGCGAGCAAGAACATTTCCAGGCTCCAAAGCAGGATGAGATTACAGACTGGCAAACTGAGCTGGATAAAACAAGGCCAGAGCCACAAAGATTTAGGTTCTACTCAGATTATTTAAGATTCCAAAAATGTCTCTATTTTGCATTAACATAAATGATTTCCCATATTTATACCTCCTTCCAGTTTTAAGAAGGAAGAGAAACGGAGTGCTTAATTAGTAAAAGTTCATCTAGTGCTGTTCTCTCACATGACCAGAGTGACAAATCTTGTGGATATCATGTGTAGTGCCATAATTAAACCTTCAGCCCTGATTATTCAGAGCTTGGAGAGTCATCTAAGCCCTGTCAACCAGACACAGTGATGTTCTCCTACCACTGGAATGAAGAGGGGAGTACAGGGAGAAAGGGGACGTCCAAGCACAGGCAATGCCAGTATGAAAAATGTGCACCTTGTGGGAATGTTGCAGGGACTGAGAGGGGTGAAAAGCTGCAGTGCTGCTGAAACAGGGGGAGATGGCGGGGATGACCCTCACAGGATCCCCCTGGAGATGGTCAGTTCAAAATAAGAAAAAGGAGGGTGCTTTTTTCCTAAGGAGAAGCCAGCGATATGTCTGGTAACACCTGCAGTAAAATTAACACTGGTTGCTGTCAAAATCATCTCTGTGGGTGACAAGACCATGACTTGGTCTGCAGCAGCAACAGCCACTATGCATGGAAGACCTATTTAATTTGTTTTAATAGCAACAGGCAGAAGGTTAAACATCTGACCAAGATGACAACCTCAGGGCTGACTGACAGGACCACAGAGCTGCTCTTACCTTCCTGCTGGACTTGGCTTCACTGACTGCATCTCACGCTCACTGGCAAAGTACACGTGAACAGAGATGATGCTGCTATTGAACTGACAGTTCAACAGCCACACTGATACTCTGTGAGGCCATAAGCTCACAAAAAAACCCCAGCTTAAATTCACAAGCTGGCCAGAAAGATAGTGGCTTACCAGTTCGATTATCCAAACACTTTCAGTCGGGTTCAGTGGAATAATAGTTCACTGATAGCCTTTAAATAAATAAATAAATCCCTCTTTACTTGGCCATGATTGAGGGTTTCTTCCTTCCTTGGAGGAGGCTGCAAGACAAGGAATGCCATTCATCTAAGTAGGGACTGGCTGCATCAAAAAGCAGCCAGGATTTCTCCCTCTCCCCATTCTTCCCCTCCCCAACACAATAGACCTGAAAACAAAAGACAGATTATTAGGTTTAAGTATGTAGCCCATTCTCCACATACCCCTTCCTCCCTCCTCCCACTCCTTCTTCGGCACATCTGGTAACCATGTGTGGCAAGTGCTAATGAAGACTTTCCTGAGCGAGCTACAATTAGTTCCGACTGCTGTTTGCCTCTCTCGGCTGTACGGAGGATAAAAACCAAACCAAAATAAAATCTTCCCTTCACTGTTCCTGAAACCTCCTCCTGCCCCTGGGATTCCCCTTCCTCATCATGCTGCTGAAATTAAAACAAAACAAAACAAAAAAATGTAAGCAAATACTTTGAGACGCTCTTCTGCCTGATTTTTTTTTCCTCTTTTTTTAAATCAGCATTTTATTCATTTTGATTGAACACGACAGGCAGGCAACAGTGTTTCTATGATCCTGTCTACAATAGAGAATTGTTAAACAGATGTCCATTTTTTTTTTCCTCCTAGCCTGGCAGTATTATACACATAGCAGTTTTATCTGCTTGAGCAGATCAAATTTTTTTGTGTGTGTGTGTGTGTGAGCGTGTGTGGTGCCATTTGGAGTGATTAGAATAAGCTGCACAGAGGCAAGATGTATTGTGCACAATTAAGCCCATCTCTAGACCGAACATTTTTGTTTACTCTTGGTCTCTTCTCCTCTCCCCAATCAAGCTACTAATAGAGCTGTTTCAAGTTTCAACAAGGACTGCATTAACTGCTGGTCTCCACATGAAACAGAATGCCAAAACCCAGCCTCTCCCCAAGATCTAAGCACCAGCCTCCCTGTCCTCCTTTACATTTCCCTCTGAAACAGCCGTGGCCCTCACCTTCAAAATTCCTAATGATTGCCCCTAGTAGACACTCGGTGCAATGTAAAATTTCCCAGTGTGAGACTTTACATATTCTTTTTCATTTCTCTCAGCTGTGTCACGCAACATGATTGCCACTGACCAACCCCTACTTGAAAGTATGTTCCCACTAAACAAACAATCCGGATAATTGCTGCAGAAGTGATGATATCTGCATACATCATATTTCAATTATACCTTATTCACTCAAAAAATGGCTATGACCCTCCTACGCCTTTTGAACAGTGCTGTATATTGAAATGCAAAAAACTAAGTTCTAAAAGCAGAACAAAAGCAAAACTGATGCTTAAAAAGGAGTTATTCTCTTAAAATACACACGTTTCTACTTGCCAGATGATTTCTCGGAGAAGATGATAGGCTGGAGTAATGCAGGGAGGGAGGAACAAAAGGGGTTTTAATCATGGCTCGGATTAAAGAGTTGTATAACAATTGCTCTCCTTCCAGGCACATATACTGTACGTGCTCACTGTAAATGATCAGCATTTAAAGAAACAAAGTGCACCGTGACGCATTTAATGTAAGGACAGCTGCATATACATTAACACTTTATTAATCAAAAGACACTGGGTATCTTTCTCCCTCGTCATACCAGAAAATAGCACTTACACACACAGGACTGACAGCCAAAACCAGGCAGGAACATACCTTCTCCCCATCCCAATTTAAAGTACATAAAACCCACTGTGGGGAAAAGAAAAGCAAAAAAGCACAAGACTCTTTCTAATTTGAGGGCCTCTTTTTGGACAAAAAATATTGCTTCATCTCTACATAGTCTTGTTTTCCTCTGCACCAAGCAGGGAGTAGAGCAAAGCTGTTGCACTCCTAGCAATATTTTTCTATAAAACATAAATTTTACACTTTGAAAAAAGGCTAATTTTACTGGTAATGAATACCAGTAATAACTTAATGAGTCACCACAGTACACACTTTAAGGAGGAGCTGGTGCTAATGCGTGAATAATTATTGACACAATTAAGTGCCCAACACTGGGCCTGTTAAACTGCTTCTGGCACGTGAGGGCTCCTTAATGGCTCCATGGTATGGTACAATGACCCTAAAAGGTTTTAAAGTGCAGAGAGCTCCCCTTTGCTACTGCAAGGGATCCTTGTATCTCAAATCCATTCCCTGCCAGATAACGCTGAATTGTTGAGGATTTACGTCCCATGTGGGGTTTCGACTGTTGCTGGACTGAATAATTAGCTATTTACCGATTCAGTAAACAGTAAGCTCACCCTTTGACCTGCCTTGGTATAGACTGTCTGGTCCCTAACCCTGCCAGGGGCTTCCTCCTGCCTAATGGTCGTTCTGTGAGCCAGGGCTGCTGCTGGAAACCTCACTGCTCTCTTCCCACTCATGGCTCCAAAGTGCCCCAGCACCACGCCAGCCACTGAATCCTCAGTTCGGGTGGGATTAATCTCCAACTCACCTAGGAAAGTTTGATTGAAATTGAAAAAAGTATTGACTGAAACATCTCCAAGCTGTATTGGCTACTGCACCACACGTGTGCTCCCATCCCAAGGCGCTCAAGCCCCCTTAGCCCCGTCGCACACACGCAGCTTCTCCCTTTCACAACACGTGCGAATGTACAGATGTCCCAATTAAACACAAACCAAATCTCTGGCCCTGTTGTGCATACCACACTTATCTCTGACAAGTCCAGCAGAATCACTGGAAATATATGCAGGTTTCCAGCAAAGCAACATTATTATCGAGAAAGCCATAAAAAAGTCACCTCTGGCAAATAACTCTTGACCATGTTTCACAAGAAGGGCGCTCGTGTCCTCTGAACAAACGGGGCTGTCTCTAAGTCAAAACGTCCTGCCAAGATGCCTCATCAGTTAGCTGGAGCAACACACGCACTCACACAAAAACTGACCTTTTATTCTGAGATCCTGAACTCCCTCTGACCTTCCCCAAGCTATTCCAGCATGCATGTAGGTCCGTAAGATAGACGGACAGACTGAGAGATGGACAAGCAGACAGATAGGGCATAATATTTTATTTTCAGATCTGCACATCCTGAGTACTGCATCTACAGATTTAACACCGACAGAGTCCCCAGTCCAGGGTTAATAAGGGTGTGTTTGAGTGTGTAACACTGCTGTCGCACACTGGCTGCGAGGCAGCTATGCTGTCTGAGACATGAAAAGAGAAAAGGGGGATTTTCTCTAGGATAACACAGCATTGCCCTCCTGGTGCTGCCAAGGAAAGGGGCACCATTAACAGGAGAGGCGGCAGCAAGAACAATGACAAGGAAGTGGCCAATTAGGGGAGTTATAATCAAATTCTGCACACGGTTACCCTGTGAAAGACTGTGTGGAGAACAGCCGGATAGTCACTATAGCCTGCAAGTCTCCTGTGCTCCAGAGGCTGCTCCAACAGACAGTGGTGGGATGCCGTGCCATGAGGAAGAAGGACAGACAGACAGGCTGGATGGACAACGTCCACAATGGGCAGTCAGGGAATCCTCCCTACTCCTGCTGCGGTTTTCCTGTCTGGCCTTAGCAAAACACTCAATCACTCTGTGTTTTCTCATCTGTGAAATGCAAATAAAGATGCTGCCATGTTTGTAGGGTGTTGTAGGCACATAATAATTTTGAAAACATGTGTACAGTAGTACACAGTAAAAAAGAACAGGAAAACCTGACTGACCTGAAAAATACATATCCTGAATTAGAAACTACCAAACACAGTCTAATACTTCTCACACAGGAGAAGACTCGGGAGATACCACTTCAAAAACCAAATGGTTTCATTCATTTCCTTTTATCAGATAACTGTAGATATAAACCCCAGTCCTTGTTCCTGACAGATACCACAGGCCAACATCCAGCTTACTGGGACCTGGAGCACAGTCTAGTGATTGACCACGTGATGACACAGTTCCACTGATGCATCTCTACCAGACTTTGCACAACCCAAGGCCCTATCTGAAACACCAGAAGCAAGTGTAAATTGTGAAGAAGATTGGCATCATGTATAATGAACCTCTGAAACTGTACAGTAAAGATATCAAGATTTACTGGGTGCCACAGGAGGATAAGGAAGACTTTGCAACAGCTAAGCAGTTTGTGCACCCATCCTGAGAAAAGCATCCCCCTCACTGCTCCTTCAGGCAAGTTGGGAGACAGGTAATCAGCAAAGAGACTTCCTCCCCGTTCCTCTCCACTCTAGCACTTACAAGCCTGGGTGTTATGGACACCAAATTCCTTTCAAAGATTTTGCATCCATTTAACTATTCTCATGAAGGCAGTGAGTCAGAAATAAACTTAAGCATGTTCAAGACATACTCACGAGATGGTCACAAATCACATTCTCACCAGGAGTGGTCCTACACTGTATTGCTACTACATATTGGCAATACAATGCACCTTCAAAATTGCTTCTCCTTGTCCCCCCCAAAAAAAGCAAAAAAAAAAAAAAAAAAAAAAAAAAAAAAAAAAAAAAAAAGCCAAAATTTTTTTTGGGAAAAAAAAAAATCTTTGGAGTTTTTTTGTTAGCAGGGAGTGGTTCAAAGGCAAAAAGTCACTGAGTGGCAAAGCAGTAGCAGGCTTTGTCACTTGGAAATCAATGAGCTGCTAGTGAGAGTTTCACTCGTAGCTGTATCATGCCAGCTTAATGGTACCAGACTTCATAAATGGCTCTTGACCTCTTGCCCTAACTTGCAGCAGAAGACAGCTGTTCTAACAAGAGCAGTCCTGCAAAGCCAGCTTGGGAGAGTTTGTGTGGTTGCACGAGAGCAGGATTTCACCGCCGCCTCGCTGAGCCGCTGCGTGGCCAGCACTGCCCAGCCCCAGCCCCACGTAACTCCCAGGCTGCCCTTTCTTTTCTGTAACAAATCAAACGTGCAACAAAATATTGCCACATCCCCATGAGCATATTGACACAATAGGGACTTCAACCCCAATTTTGCTTTGTGTTTTTTTTCAAATGGCTTTATTTATCTTAAGATAAAGCGCACGTACTTTGCCGATACGCTCAGGGCCTGATACAGGGGAAGTGGAGACAGTGCATACACTGGGCACTGGGTTGCCTGAGGACGGGACCTGTCCCGAGGTGCTGACCTGTGGCTCAGCTGCAACAGGAACCAGAGAACCCTGAGACACTTGCAGAATTAGTCCCCCTAAAAAAAGAAAGAAGCGATGAATCTTTTATGACTTGCAGTGCTAAACGTATGTTTTGAAGTCAGCTGGTGTGAAAGCTGCAGGGAAAAGGAATCAAACTTTCTGCTGTTGGTCATAGGTTTTTATAACATGGAGAAGAAAAAAACAGACATTGTGTTTGCATTCTATTTCTGGGCCTTTTAAGCTGTAACAGCATGAGTGGTATTTGCATCAGGAGTTACCATATATCATTGCAAGCAACATATGCATAGATGGAAAAAAGATGACGGCAGCAGCAGGTTCAGTGAAATCTCAGGATCTCTCTGTGATAGGGACCTGCTAAAGGTTTGGTTTTATTTAGCGTAGCTTAAAATGTCATTGGCATATGTGTTTCTCAATTAACACCAATTTAATACACTCCAGAAGTGTTCTATTCTGAGAGCAGGCTTCAGAGTTTACAAAGGATCTAACCTGACATTTCAGTACAGGATATCCAGCCCCATTTACAACCAGGAAAGCACATTATGAAGGCTAGATTTTTTTTTCTTTGACATTGTGTAATGTTGCCTCTAATGATAAATACAAAAGTCAGAAAATCCTAGTATGTAGTATGAAAATTATGAATCCCTCCAACCTCTGTGAGTCACTCATGTCCCCCAGATGAAATGGTGCCTTGCAGCAAATACAGAGATTCAGCAAGTGGATGGTTGATTTCCTTCTCAGTTGCTTTAACCATGCCATACATGCTGCTAAACAATTTCTCAATTGATAAACTGCAAATTCACCAACAGAATACATTAAAACATATTTAAAAAAAAAATTTAAAAAATCAAGCCCCAAACTCAATGGAGAAGCAGTCAATAATCCTGAAAACCCTGAGCTTTCTGTCAAAAATCTGAGGAGAGAAAGATTTACTGATGATGGCTTCCTAAATGACAAATACAGATGTCCAACAGGATCCCAGAAACCAACTACTGAAAAGCTGAAGGATTATTTATTAAACAAAAGTATGAATAAAGAATAGGCAAGTATCATTTCGTATGAACTTTACACAGACTATATAAATGTCTACAGTCTATTTAGATAGAGCACCCAGCATTATTAACATTGATTTTGGAATATATGATTCAGTGGATGTAATGGGCCAAATTCAGCCCTGATGAAACCAGCAACTTCACAGAAACTGCACAAGACAGAAATTTGTCTCTTCAGATGCAGTGAAGTGTCTGTTCTGAAATCAGCAACAATGGAGCATGCGTTCAAAAAATATTGAAAAAAAAAGGTTAAAATCAAGCATTTCAAAGTTAGGAAATACCGGTATTCAACTTGCCTATTAATCCTGTCCTGCTGTGTGTCCATCGTCTGCACTGAAGAGGGAAAACTAGCCCAGGTTTTTGCAGTTCAAAAGTGTATCACAGGGCATTCACACAAGAGGGCAGAAGTGTGATTGGAGGGACAACCTGAATTTGGCCTTAATTGTCAATGTTTGGCTTTGTAATTTGCATGAACTTTCCTCCTTTTCTAAAGGGGGGGAAAAAAAAAAGATAAAGACTAAACATATTACATGCAACTGCTGAAGCTTTCCAAATCACAGCTCCCAGCCAGGTTTAGTCTCTGTCCCTCTGGACAAAAATCTACTCTTTCAGACTCAGGGTACGAGCTCAAGTCTGCAGAAAATAAGGTACCATCAGGTCTGCAGCCAGGAGACCTCACCACTTCTTCCCATTTCCCAGCTACATTGCTGGAGAATCTCCAGCTGATGCCAGCCTAGGGAGGGAGAGCAAACATTACCATTTTTTGGTCCAACAGGATCTCTTAAAATTAATTGAGGTAATCTAAATGCACTGAACTGCTACTGTCTCTTGCAATAAATAATTTGGAAGAATCTTTCTTTGTAACATCTTTCTCACCTACACACTGTCTAGAGCATGTGTGTTTGTATATACCCATATACATAAACACATCCTTGAACACACACAGTTGGAAAGACTTCATCCTGAGCATGACTTGCCAGGAAATCTGGAAAATTCTGATATATGATGAGTTGAAATATTAACAGATGTGTGCATTCAAAGTGAGAATTTAATTCTGAATTTGATCAGGAATGCATGTTGAACTCTGGTACAGGGAACTCTGAAATTCAAAACCATTATCCAAGATGATCATCTTTAAAATGGAGGAAATCTTGTGCTTAGATTCTTCAGTTCCTGGCTCCAGTGCAAGCCTAGCGTTTCTCATGTTGTTTCAGATCTTTGAAAACTGATCTCAAAAGGTAAAACTCACTCCTCAGGCACCCAAGTGGGTATTCACACTGCCTAACTTCAGACATCTAACTGTTCAGAGTCAGGGGAGGTCCCTAGCATGGCTGCTCTGAAGCCCCCCGGGATGAGCCTGCCTGTCTCTGTGGATCGTACAGATGCCTTTGGCTCCTAATTTAGGTACCTAACTTACATGAGGTTACATGGTGTGATAATTTCATCCTCAGTCCTTATTGTAACACACATGTTAGTCTGCCACAAGCAAACTCACTCCCAAATGAGTAGGGCCTGAGTTAAATTCAGGTTTCAATAAAAGTGAGCCTATGTGCAGATCTGGATGCCCTCGAGCTCTAAGAATCAAAGATCTTATTCTAGATGCAAATTTCCCTGACCTAACTATAGCTTCACATGGAAATTCGGATTATTCTTTTCCTAAAAGAAGCTATAAAGCCCTTGTCCAAAGGTTCCTTATTTGTTTTATTTCAACTATATGGTAATGTTCACATCCCCATATCCAAGCCTTCATTTATCACTACTGAACCATTTTTATTCTATACTTCATAAGCAGCAGAGAATTTACAGAAGTACAAATATCTTGCCTGGCATTTGCATATCACTCCCCATTAAAGTGTTACCTCCCTTCCCTCTCCTCTCCCAGCTCACAAAAGAGAGTGGTGGGAAAAGAGCCAACAACTAAGTCCTATTAAAACTGAAAAGAAAATCCTACCTTGCACAATGCAATTACAATCATATAATCACAGAATCATTTAAGTTGGAAAAGACCTTTAAGATCGAGTCCAACCTTTGACTGATCGCCACCTTGTCAACTAGACCATGGCCACATTCAGTCATTTCTTCACCATCTCCAGGGATGGTGACTCCACCACCTTCCTGGGCAGCCTGTTCCAATGCTTAATAACCATTTCATGAAGAAATTTTTCCTAACGTCAGGAAAAACCATTTCCTCTTGTCCTATCCCCGTTACCTGGGAGAAGAGGCTGACCCTCACCTGGCTACAACCTCCTTTCAGGGAGTTTTAGGGAACGATAAAGTCTCCCTTGAGCCTCCTCTTCTCCAGGCTAAATAGCCCCAGTTCCCTCAGCTACTCCTTACATGGATTCCTCTCCAGACCCTTCCCCAGCTCCATTGCCCTTCTCTGGACATGCTTGAGCCCCTCAATGTCTTTCTTGAACTGAGGGGCCCAGAACTGGACACAGCACTCAAGCTGTGGCCAAGTACAAAGGGACAGTCACTGCCCTCATCCTATTACCACATGATTTTTTTGATACAGTTAACCACACTGAGGCAGGCAAAGAGCATGCCTCAGTGCATGCTCATCCAGCATCTGTGCTGGATGTACAGCACCTGAAAGAGTTAAGAGAGTGAGGAGAGCTTTCAGAAATACCTAGAAACACAGATACCTGCAGGGCGTGCTCAGTTTGTTTTGAAGATGTGTTGTTCTAACACAGTGGTTCACTGGTTGAATATATTGCTATTTGATATCCTGCTAGACAACTCTGTGGCTGGAGTTTTGTGTCAGATCAGTTAAGCTTTCCATCAGGATGTTCACTTCAGCGGTGATCAAACCCCGGGCTTGTCTGCACAGGCAAGCCCACAGGACAGGCTGTGGTGGGACTGTAGTGTGCACAAGCCCTGCTGCATCCACCCTTCCCAGGTGAGGGAGCAGCTCCATCCACACCCCTGGGAGCAGGCTGTGCTCCATGGGGCACTCTCACCACCTCTGCAGAGGACAACGGAGCACAGGGACTCATCTGCTACACATTCATGCACTGCTTCTCTTTATTTCCAGCCTAAGTTATTCCTGCTCCAAACAGCCCCTTCCTTTTGCATCTTTTCATGCTGCCTTCTATGGGCTTTAATTTTTTATTATTTTCTTTTTTTAAGTCAGACAACAGGAGCACAATATGCCCTCCTCAGGCCAACACCTTCTCCTAGGAGGACAGGAGAAGGAGCTCCACCATCCTGCCAGTCTCCTCTCCACCCACTTGACTTGACTCCTGAAAAAGGACAAATTCTCACAGAGTGCCTCACAGATCTCCCCCCTCTGCACTGAATTAACCCAAACACAGTTCACGATAGAAAATTTTGCCTCCTCAGGACATTTTCATTTTGAACTCTCAGCACTTAAAACTGAGGTGCTCAAATATTATCTTTGTCCATAATAAAACTGACTGCTCTTTGCTTCCTGCCTCTTCACCGCAAAGGGCTTTTTTTTTCACATCCTAAAGTAACTGCATCTTCCTAATGGCCTCCTGTGAGGGACTTTATACAAAGCATTTCAGCACTTAAATAAATCATATCCCCAGTTGTTCCCTGACCACTATTTTACAAACTCATCCTAAGAAGGAGGAAAAACAATCTAATTAGTTAATCTTTGCACAGTACCTCGAAGAAGAAAGTGCTGTGTCTGTTTAAGCATTCTTACACCACCTGGTGCATTGCTTTCCGTTCAGTCTCCCAAACTGATCAGGATCCAACACCAGCCCACATGGGAACCACCCAAAAGAGCCCTGTTCACCACCTTCACTGTCTGCCTTGTTGGGATGCTCCTCAGATGATATCACTCTCCACACACACACACACATATATCAATATCCTTCCGAGAAAGAAAAGAAAATACCCTTCAAATCCTAACCCTGTAGTTTGGCTGTGTACTACAGACCTTTTTCTATAAATAAACACATGCTCAAAACTCTCAGTAGTTTGGGGACCAATCCTGAACGCTTTATCCATGTCCTCATTAATATTCACTTGCATCAGCAGTGCTGGATGAACAGCTGACTGTTGGGATAACGGTGTTGAAGCACAAAACCTGTGTGATTTTGAGATTTTCACTGCTATGCAAACCAGCCAGAGTTACTAAAACACAACAAAAGTAGCAACAACTTTTAATCAGCACATCTCCTCCAGTCTGGAAGGGAGCTTGGTGAAGAAACAAGCCAGTCAGAGTTAGATCAGCTCTAATTTACAACACAAAGCATCAATTAAATAAATTAATCAAAGGACAATTAATATCTTGTACAGTAGCAGGAAATTCAGACCCTGCTTGTGCCACACATGCAATGGGTTTGAAAGCTGGCTAGACCCCACGTCGTGCGGTTTTTATTGCCGAGGAGCTGGTATTATTTCCCTTTCATCCAATGCCTTGGCTTTTTGTTTTCTGTTTTTAAGTGAGGGTTTTGCGGTTGTTTCTAACCCATATGTCTCTAGTTTTGAGCCGCGTGGTTTGCCCCCTCTGTCTCTCATCATTGCTTTTGGCCCAGTTTCTTGACAGGAAATGCGAGATTTATTTTGTCTGGCCTGAACTACATTGTTCCTTCCTGACTACTGGTGTTACTTCACTCCAAATAACACGGCTTTGCGCTTACTGCTCGCGAGAGGTCAAAGCCTGAGGGGAACAGGAATATTTAAGAGCAACAGTGAGAAACTGGGATTAAGGCTTCAGGGCAGGAAAAGAGAATAAAAGGCAGAGGTGAGATGGAGAAGAGGCAAGAAATTAGGATATGATGTAAAAACTTTTGGTTTGGAGGAGATCCCCGTTTTCCTTCAGCCAGCAATAAGCTGAACTGCTGCTATGGAATAACTTTGGATATGGATTCAAGCCAAGCTAGTAATGCTAATGTTATCAATTGAAGCAGGTTACTGCCAGGTAATTTAGATCCTAAGCTCAAGCAAAAAAAAAAAAAAAAAAACCAAAAAAACAGTTAGCAAAACTGATACAAGAATTCTAAAAACGTTGCTGAAGACTTTCAGTCTTTGGTTGCTCAGCAGAACAAGCAGCATGAGAACGGGGAATACATCTGTGGTTAAGAGCAAAGAGAGCTGAACACAAACAAACATATAAATGCTGAAAACCAAACATCAGTTTTTAAATGAATTACATTTGAGTTCCTCTGGTGCTTGTAGAAGGATTTGCAAATCTTTGCCTGGTGTCGTTAAGTACATAGAAAATTAACTTGTAGAAGGTGGGGCAGGATCTGTGCTAGGCATTGCAGCGCTGCTGAAACCCATGGCACTCAAACTACCCAAGAGCAGAACAGCCTTGCAGCTGCCAAACTGCTTTTTGACTCATCAAAGGGCTAAATAAAACCCATCTCTCCCCCCATTTACCTGACCTAAAATGAATCCAGAGCAACAAACAAAGCTAATTCTCCAGCTAGCAGAGGCACATACCTTGCCAGCATCCCAGCCTGCAGTGCATTTACTCTGAGCAGGGAATGCAGCTTCAGCCTGCCCACACACTTGCTTTTATCCTTGAAATTGGACTGAAGGAAGTCGTTCACAGCTTCAGATAAGTACAGGAGTAATGGGCACTTTTGCCTAAAACACACCCAAACTCTAGAATAATACCTTTTTCAGTCTGAATTCTTCATTTTAGGCTGATCTTGAGTTTTGTTTTGCTGAAGTCATTCCCCACAGTGTTTTCAGTCCTGATGGTTCAGAAGGAACTCAAATGCCTGCTGAAAGCCTGCAGTCGCAAATTAGCTGCTAATCAGCAAGCCTATGAAGGCTCAAACGTCTTTGGATAACTCTGCAGATTCTGATGCTTTTGGACTTTTTCTGATACCAGTTAAAACAAATCGTTCAGGATGGGGTTAGGAGCCTGGAAGAAGGGAAGAATGGCTTTTCAAACAACCTGACCAGGCATTGTCAACACTGAGAGTCAAAAAGCAGTCCAGGCTTCCTCATGGTAGCCTTTTGCTACCTCAGACACTAAGGCACGTTAGTGGATCAGTACCACATCCTGCAGCAGGCGCTGGCCGGCTCTGTGTGGTGCAGAAAGCCAGTGCTCTGTTCTTTGATATTCTCATCTGCACAGAAGAGATCCTGAGCAACATCCCAGAATTCTGCTCCCTGAGCATCACATTGTGCTCCCATGCACAGTCAGTCAGCTTCTTCTCACCTAAGGAAAAATGGTTTTCTGTACCTGCTGGAAGGTGGCAAGAGGGGTCTTGCTCCTCATTCCAGAAACACAAGGACTGTATGCATGTTGATTCAAATAACTCATTTACTCGGTCAAAGCTCTGAGAAAATGTCATGACTGGTAAAAGGAAAAGCATGGGACCAAGTGGCTTCAAGCAGGGAGGAGCAGGGCACCCCCTTTCAGCAGTAGGAGACTGTTGCATTGGCTCAGTTGAGCACTGAATTGTAACACTGTATAAGGTGAGAAGAGCAGAGATGCATTTTGGGGTGCAAATTTCTAGCTGAGGTGTCGAGGCATTGCTGTACTGCAGCACATGACACCAGCAGCCTGACTCCCTACTGCCCACTGAAGTTTCTATCTTTTCTATGACATTATCTCAAATTGTTTACCCTTATGAAATTGGGAGTCTTTCAGTGTCCTGGCTTAAAAGCACACGATTCAAACCTCATGGTCCAATTCTATTCCTTTTTTTTGGTGAGGTCTGAAGACTCAAAAGCTTATCAAATTAAGAATGGCCATTTAGTAAAAATGGATTAAAAATGGAATTTAAGTTGGCAAGAGATTTTCAAACAGAGTGGTGAGGCAAATATGCCCAGTGTTAACTTCCTGAAGTTCACCCCTTTTAGCTTCTTACTCCTTAAGTAAGAAGCTAAAACCTGTGGGCCACCCTTAAGAGTCTACTGATTTCATTGCAATTAGGGTTTAAGTGGTGTTTAGCATTTCACGATTGCCCTACTTTATGGTCCCTTCATTTTCTTAGCTTAAAAAATAGCGATGTTGCAACACTGTAGTGTTTCTGTTGTGATTGTCATGATGGAAGCAGAGCCAATGCAATTTGCCCATGTTTTACTAACCGCCATCTGGCAGGGATATGGTGACATGCTAATCTTCACAGGACTCTTGTTTTTCAACTATCTGCTGGACAACTAAGGAGATCACCAGGCTGCTGGGATGAATGCCAGATGGGAGGCAGGTATGTTTATGAGTTTAAAATTCTTATTTTCTTTCAGTGCTTTCACATGCTGTTCATGGAGTGGCAGGAAAAGTGAAAAGGGGGAGGAGGGGATGAATCAGTGACTAGACTACAACTGTTCAAAATCACTTTGAAGTTCTGCAAAAGGTGGTTGTTTCACAGTCCACCTCTTATCTACTGTTTGTTCACTTGGCTTTGAGCTCTGGATGGGCTTTTTGGAAGTCCTTTCCAGTGCTTTGCCCAGTGCTCCCAGTTTGACAGGCAAATACACTGCCGAACACGCATACAGTACTCAATAAAATGGCCTTGCTTTCCTCTCTTCCTCATTTTTATAGCTCTGGTGAGCTCTGGGGTGATGGAAGGACAGTCATATGCTGCCTCACCAGTAATTACAGGCAGCTGACATGGTGTTAGCCCAGCAGCTGAGTCTTGCAGAGGAATCAGAATTACGGCAGCTTTGTACCAAGAACAAGAGAAGTCTCTGCTCATCTCCCTGGACTTCAGGGCTGATAAAATGGCAAGAACTGCCGTAACAAGATGGAGACTGAGTCTTCCCGATGAAAAATGCCTAAGTAACCCAAAGGATAACAATGGCTTAAAAAAAAAAAAATTTTTAAGTTAACAAAAAAATCCCAACAAGAAAAACCAGCAACTTCCTAACGGTGGAAGGACAACTGTGGACAGTGGACAAAGCACTCCTCAAGTGATCCAGGCAGTAAGCTAACTTTGTCTGGAAGATGCTCAGGTCTCAGCTACATGATGCTTCTTAAGCTCCCCTGCTAGATCCCATGTCTCTGGGTCTCCTTAGGAGGGGCCACAGCTCACTGCTGCAGGTCTCAGCAGGGACGAGGGTGTGCAGCACCTCCCCAGTTCACTGGGGCTGGAGCCAGTGCTGTCTCCTGTCAACATTTCAGAAGAAATCAGCAGCTTCAGCAAATTCATCTAACAAATGCCTTACCCTGACTCACCTTCTCGCAGCAGGGCCAAAAAATAGAGTCTAGTTTTAGCCACTGTAATGACTAACATTCATAATGACTAACAAAGAATTACAGCTAGAAACACAAGCTGCTCTAGCTCAAACTAAACAGTCATGGCTCACCAGTTAGGACTGAAAGATTCATGTTCAGCTCAAGTGCAGAGGAGTATCTGTGGCACACTCTCACCAACATGTGACATTAACAGAGCTACACGCAATAAATCCTTATTACAGTAGGCTTCTCAGAACAAAGATTTCTGATGAGGGGGCTGGTTTGGAAGAACCCTGTGTGGCATCAATTAAGCAAAACAAACAACTCCTCATAAATTTCCCCCTAAACAAAAACCAGAGCAGAAACAAACAAACAAACAAATCCCTCACCTGTCATGCTCAAGTTGGAAATAAAATCGTGGTTATAGTCAAGGGTTAAGTACGGGAGGCGCACAGGTACCTTCCCTTTCTTTCCTCACCATAGGTAAGGCAATTACTATGGAAATTATCTGCTTGATTATTAATTAAATATCTATAAATTCACACACTCACAGACAGTCTCTCTCTCAATAGGTCTTGGCATAAGGGAGCACACAGAATTTTGGCAACGAGCTGAGAGTGGAATAGGCGGCACAACCTAGACATGCCCAAGCCTTCTTGACACAGGAACAGCTTCTCTTCCCTATGCCAGTGGTTTGCTCGGTGCCAGCTCCGATGCACACCCCCTTCCAGGAATGGCTTTCATCCATGCTGGCAAACAAAATGATAGAGAAGAAAATATGAAATTACTCTTCAAAATGTAAGTGGAAGGATGAGCACGGCGCCAAGTGAGAAGTATCCAAATGTGAGATCCCACACTGCTACATGTCAGTTGGAAAGATGACACACATACAGAAAGTCAAGCAAACAGGTTCGTCCACAAAGGGAAGCTAAAGGAGATCATTTGCATTTTGTATAATAAAATATTTAAAGCAGCACTGCACAAATTATAAATAAAAACACTAACTGTAGTCACCAAGAATGCAAGCACCCTATGTGGAAGCTGGCCAGCAAACCCCTTCATTAAATACAGTATGATCAGAAGGAAATAGAAAAGTGGCTATAGACCTCTGAAGGCCAGCAGGTAATGCAAGCTAATTGATTATTCAGTTCTAATTAGGGGATCCAATACTTATTTTGGACTACTCACAGGAGAATAAAGCAAGAGTTCAGGGTAAAGTAAAGTCGACTCTATTTAACAATCTGTGACTGATTATAAGGGAGCAGCAAGTTCCAGATGGGTGGGAGTGCTTACAAAAACCCCTCTATTTTCCTACAACTTACAATCAATGCTTTTAGTTTCTATGTATTGTAATGCTGCCACTTAACACAACAAGAACAGCAGAACAAAGAAACATGAAACCAACTTTGCACCAAAATTTGGGGACTGAATAGGACATGCTTTCCCACTCAACAAAGGATGTAGTTCAGGCTTCTAATTTTAGCATCTTACTCAAGACGATACCTGATGTCGAGTGTTCCTTGGTCAAGCCTTACTTCAAGGAACTGTTTCATTCCATTATGTAAAATACGCAGAGTTTTTGGGACAGAGATCATGCCTCCTTCTATGTTGTAGAAAAATCATCATGCAGACAGTATTTTAAAATAACATTCACTTTAGCCATTATTTATTTGCAATTATCTGTTGTTAAGAGCAACTATAATTTTGAAATGAACAACTGTTTTGCTTTTTCAACTTGTCTTATACATATCCTCATAACCACCTGGTTTTATTATTGCTGTTGGGCAAATCACATGGAAGCATGGAAATTCCAGCAGTTTGGGGGAAAAAAAAACAAAACAGTCCCTTTTCTGTTATAATTGCAAGTTCAAAAAGCTGTTCATTTTTATATTCAGAAAAGGGAACATACTTTAACATTCCTGTTCCGTGCCTTTGCCCACCCTGTACCTACTCCCCACTGTCTTGGCACAGCAGTGGAAAAGCAGCAGGACCATGAGTAATGGTAAAAGCCTGGAACTTAGCAGCTTTAATTGATTCATATTCTGTGAAAAGCAAAAGCAAAGGTCTATGTTTGTCTCCTCGCAGAGCTCCTAAGTGAACCCTGCTAGACAGAGTAGGTGCATTAGGCTCGCCGTTTCCCCGGGGCTCAGCAGAGCTAGGTAAGATAACAACCCAACTTTCACCCACAAGGATTTCCCTCGGCAGCTGCTGTAAAAGGGTTAATGACTGATGTTTCCATTAAATCTGACCTGCCTCTCAGTTTTGCCATAGCCTGATATAATCCCTGTTTTGCACTTATTCGCACGGACAAATGGAGTCACTCCACAGCAAGGAACGCACAACCCCCACTCCAACAAAAGGTCAATTAATTTTAAATGGAGACACAGAGTATTATTTCTGCTTAAACTTAAAACAAACAAACCAGGGCAAAAGCCTGCCTATGCACTGTGCTGCTACTTGCCAAGAATTAAAAGCTCCCCATTCAGAGCCTAATGGGCACAGAATGCATCTGTAGGGCATCCATATGTACACTGAACACAAATCAATACTATTGCCTCACAACTCCAGCCAGGACAATATTCAGCTTCTCTGAACTCTCCAATCCAAAACATCGATCATCTCATGCCTAAACTTTCAAGGACCAGTTACAGTCCCCTTAAATGGGAATTTATGGTCAGGTAAGAACAGCAGCAAATAAAATGCCCTCAAAACCATTCTAGAGGAAGCCATTTTTTTATCTACTTATTTTTGAAACCCCACTCTGACTTTGTTTTCAACACAAAAAGACTGAGGATGAGTGTCTAAGAGGATTGATTATTGGATGTGCCTTACTTTGGTCAACTGTTTGAACATACTAAAGGTCAAAACAGACCAAATAATTAGTCAGCAGCTGATGATCATAACACAAACCCACTAGGAACTGAACTAACACTGCAAAAATCCCCATTATGAATAACAGTAGTTAACCCTAACTCAAATACGGGAAAAGGACTTACTTCTAGGAGGTGTTTCACCAAATGAGGTTTGTGGCAGCACTAGTTAAGCAGCACTATTGGGAAGATGTAATGAAAAGATCCAAATGGTGAACAGCACATCATCCAATATTCCAGCATATATTTACTAAATATTTTATTAGGGGAGCTTAATACTTGTATTAATATCAGAAATACTTTTTCATAGAGCTAAAATATAAATTGCCCAGAAGCTGAAATTAACACAGGCTCCATGTTTCTTAGTATGGGATGCTCAGGAACTGCCTGCTATGTTATTTTTGATTGAAAAATAGCCTTCACTAAATCAAACTTTTCTACAAGAAAATTTCGATTGTGCCAAAATACTGTAAATAAATTAAATATTCTGGGGAGAGATCAATGCAATATGTGTCCTTTCAGTATATTTAAGCTACCTGCAAATGGCTATACCTAATGGCGTTTATCCTAAGGCATTTGTGCAAGCAGCTGAAGCAATTCTACTGTAGCTAGCATAAAGCCTATGAAGGGCAGGGGAAGTATGAGTAGAAAAGAATAAAAATGTTCCTGGTTTTAAAGAAATGAAAACTGGAGGAATTATAAACTTCAGTTTACCTTCAGCTCCCAGAAAATCAGGAAAAATAAACTTTTTGTAAGCACAACTGGTATGAAAGAGATAAATAATACACATCAGTGTTGATTTGTCAAGAAAGTATCTTGCTAAATGAATCTCATTTCTTTTGTCTACTTATAGTTCTTTACAGAGCTCCAGGACTAGTAGTTGCCATACTTGATTTGTGGTTCATTTTTTGAAACTTTCTGATGCTACCTTCACATAAGTAAGCTATGCCATCTTCAAGAGATGGTCTTGCTGGAACTCTCATAGGGCAGACAGGAAAACAATACACTATTACAAAGAAAACAACAAAAACACTATTATTGGTTCATTACTTAAATGTAAGAGAATGTCCAGGGCAGCGTTCCACAAGGATCTGCCCTAAATCTGGTGCTACTCAATATTTTCACTAACAACTTAAACGAAGGAATAAAGAGTGTTCCTATGCAATCCACAGACAGCATCAAACTGAGACGGCAAGTAGGAAGACAGAATCGGAATTCTAAACGATCTTGAAAATTGGAGGAGCAGCCTGAAAAGGATGCAACTGGGACAAGAAGATGTAACTATAATTAGGTAGAACAGTTAACTGCATAAACGCAGGATTGGGAGCAACTGATTAGGGAGCACTTCTTTGGGAAAGGATCTGGGTGTTACAGTCAATTGCAAGTCAACAACATGATGATATTGTGAGAAAGGCCAGCATCACCCTGGGATACGTATAATCAGATGATACATGAAGGTACAAGAAGACAATCTCTCACTCTATTCATCACTGGTAAGATCTCTGTAGGGAGCAATTTTGGGGCACTTCTCTTGAAAAGAGATGTGAACTACCTGTAGACAGTTTCTAATTTCCACTTGAAATTTAATCATCACTGTATGGATGAACATCTTTTTTCTTATCCCTTAACTTAAAATGTTGTTCTCTTTCTTGGTGCATTAATACCAGATAAACTATGTAATACCTTTAAACACACATAAATGGAGCTGTACACAACATCCTACATGATTTGTACGATGGCTTTCTTCCCTCTTGTTCTGGGAATACCTGACCTGCACCCAATTTGCCTTTTTGCTATTGTCACATTAGTCATAATCCTATGATCACCTAAATGTCCAAGTCTTTCCTCTGACTTTGAGGAAGGGAGGAGATGACAAGTATAGCAAACATTCTTGTCATTAGTCCTTAACCAAATCACCTTGATGTTTATGTTGTGAAGTTTTATCTGACTGTTAATCCCTTGGTCTTCAAAGTCATCTAATTTGGTATTAGGGCATTGTGATCCTCCCCTAAAATGACAGTGCCTCTCAAATTTGTGTGGTTGGTTTTTGTATAAAACACAACTATAAAAGCAATTAATGTTCTTTCTTTATTGGTCTTCTTTTCCCCTTTTATTTAGGTATATGAATGATGAAAATCTCACTGTGTAAATCATTATTTGTTCTTGTGTGTTTCTTTTCTTTTGTTTTTTGTTGTTTTTTTTTTTTTAAACAGAAGCAAACCATATGAGGTTTTAATTCATTAATTCCATAACTGTCATGATCCATCCCTCTATCTGCTAAAAGACTAGTAGGTTGTTTATTCCTTTTAACCCCTGTGATACATTTAGATTGATTGAACATTTTCAAAGCTGACACTGCAAGGGATTTGGCCAAAGGTCAGCTCTATACGAGAGTTCACAGTTTTAAAACATATTATTTTCTCTCTAAATAACATGTAAGATACCGTTCATGATCTACCATGCCAACGTTTTTCATAGTGCTATAAAACACACTCTTTTCTACGTAACAGACTCCTCAAATATACATTGGAACTGACAGAACGGTTCTAGGTTTGATGATAAAATTATAATGTGAAATTTTATGGCCTGTCGTAAGGAGGAGATCAGGCAGGCAGAATGTACAGCCCAGGTAATGGTTCTTTCTGGCTCTGCACTGATCTCTACAGCTCCTTATATTCACTGATTATAAAAAGGACAACAAACACATTATCCCAAACAGATCAAACCAACAATATTTAAAACACTGCTGCAATTATTAAAAATATTCTGAATGTTTAGCTACCTTAAAATGAATAAGGTATATTTTTATTGACATTACTGTATATAAATATACTATTAGTATAAAACAATACGCATGTGAAGGGATGGGATAGGGAAGGCCAGGGCTGACTTGTGCATTAGAGATGCTCTTTTTCACAGTCTCGTGATTCATGCTCTTCCACGGTTTTCTGAAGCAAGTATTTCAAATCCGGCTGCTGTTCAAGCCCAATAACTAGTTCTCATCACAAGTTTGCTAAGGAGTCTCAGCAGACAGATGGAAACGATACACATGCGCAACAGCCACTCCAACACAATAGAGCCACTGTATCAGTAATGTGGGAAATATAGCATCGCTCCATCCCCGAGCAGGCTTTAATGCACGGGATTGTAACAGCTCCAAAGAAGTGTTTGTGGTCTACTGAGTCAATCATCTGTACATTACAAAGTCATAGCTGGCACTACTATCTCTTTGGCACAACACTTAAAAAAATACCAGTTGAAAAGGAGAAATAAAAGGAACACACCAAAGCCACACAAAAGTCAGAGTAATTTAGTTACTTGTAGCCAGAAAAGCACATAAACACATGCTTAGCTTGACTCCAGCAGAAGTGAAGACAGGGCTCATGTCTTTTGCTGAGTCAGAATCTTAGCACTGAACATTACCTAAAATTGCTCTGCTGCTGAACACACTAGGTTCACTCTTAATCTAAAACTGATATCATACCACACATCCCACTACTGGCAATAACGGGGTAATATCATACCCGCGTAGCGAGCAAGATGCACGTTCATGTATTCCAAAGGCATATAGCTTTTTCAGAGAGAGCCCCGTGTGATTTGTTCTACGTGCACCTTAAAAGCAGTTGTTTCTCACAGCGGTACAAAGAGCTGCCAGATGAGCGTGTACTGAAGGGCAGCCTGTCAGCCAGCATGACCCAACTGGACTCTTGAGGCTGGATAGGGCTCTGAGCAACCTGGTCTAGTGGAAGGTCTCCCGCCCATGGCAGTGGGATGGGAATTAGATGATCTTTAAGGTCCCTTCCAACCCAAACCATTCTGTGATTCTATGAACTAAGGTGTCCATCAAGCAACTACCAAAATTTAGACTTCAACAGGACTGTCAGGTCTGACAGCCACCCTGAGCCCCAGCACCCACATTCCCTCAGAGAGGACAAAGCAGAGCTGGTCCCATCCATACACTGCTGCTTTCTTTGCTCTTGCTGCTGCTCAGCTGCTGGGTGAGGCACAGCTTGGGGCCCTGCAGCAACCAGGGAGGACTTGGAAGCAGCAAACCACTATCCAAGCACAAACACCATGCGGGGTTAGTGACAACTACACACAGAGCAACCTTTTCCCATCATGTTAAACGTGTTAAAAACATATCAGTTATTTTTGAGGATGAAAAATTTATCCTGGGATTGGTGGGGAGTTTTTTT
The DNA here is from genome assembly GCF_001604755.1 of Lepidothrix coronata. NCBI lineage: Eukaryota > Metazoa > Chordata > Aves > Passeriformes > Pipridae > Lepidothrix > Lepidothrix coronata. Next base: position 9,766,032 of record NW_016690190.1, read on the forward strand.
TTTTTCCCCTGCTCACAAGTGTTGCCGTGGGATTGAAGGAATGAATGGGGGAGGCTTGCTGTTTGTAGCCTTGAGCACCATGTGTCTGAGGATAAAGAAGAGAAGATCTATGCTAGAGTTCGGGAGGATTTGTTCTTCCCATTCATTTGAGGAAAGGACATTGCGGGAGAAAAAAAAGAAAAGGAAAAAGTAAATAAAAACAGAAAAAAAAAAGAAGGAAGGCCTAATTCGGATGTCAGAACAGCAGAGTGAAGACCTCAAAACTACTTCATGCTGGTTGTCAGCTTTCCATTTATACAATAGCAATAGTAATTATAAAAACAAATAATCAGACATTAGAGTTGGTTTAATCCTTGCTTAAGTACAGCAGACATATAACTCTGAAAGCATGTACAGTGTGGTTATAAATAAAAGCTGTGGTCTGTCATTAAATTGAGCTATTTTAGAGTTTTAAAATATGGCACCTCGGGAATTAACAGTCTTCATGCTGTTGCAGTAACATCAGCCACCAAACTTCAAGCAGAGTCTGTGTTATATTTCAAGATTTTACGTCCACCTACCAAGACTGATTGCCTCCTCTTATTCCCTGAATGGAGAGGGCACTTCAGGACATGCTTCAGAGTATCTGTATCTGGGAATCTACTTAAATGTGTACTCACACAAAGGGGTATTTCTCCGAACTAGGGTCTTGGTTTCTTGGAGCTGATGCTGCCATAGCCTACTGAAAACTGAGCCTCCAGTAAAGTCTGGATGATATGACTAGTGAGATATGAATAACAAGGATTTTAAAAAATTGTCACCTGGCCAGTTTTTTGATTACATATTTACCTACACAGACACAGAGAAGTACAGTAGCAGACACTTTAAATTTTTGCACAATAAAATGAAAAAAATATTAATTCTGAAACTATGAGTCAAACATTACTTGGTTTTAAATAAACGAGAGAAACCTACACAAAATCATCTGTGTGCTTTCGTATTTTCCACACAAAGTGCATAGGATCAGCAAAACTCATATAGTCAAGATTTCCTTGGAAAACATTAAGGTCCTTATGCCACTTGAGACATCAAGTCATTACTACTAACCTCTTCCCCCACTGAAAAACTCCATTAGCTTTGAAAAGGATGATTGCTTTAAGGGAAGAACAAAGTGCTCAGAGAAAGAAACCCTCCTTTGGAAAATGATAGCATTCTCTCTTTGCTGGTGGTGAATACAGACCAGTGTCTTATTCCTGTACCTCTGCAAGCAAGAGGATGCTCTGGCAAAACCTGCTGCTCACTGGGGAGGACTCAGATAATGATCTTCAGACAAGCTGCACACATGCCCTCTTTACCAGGGCTAGAGTCTCGACCACCACATATGATGTGTAAAAAAAAAAATGTTATTTCCATGCCTTTCTCCTGCTGCAAATGAGCCAGATGAGGAACAGTGCTCAGTGTGGCGAACTGGAAAGTTTTTTTGGACACAAAGCTGCAGATCGTGTAGTTGGGGAAAAGCAGCTGAATTGGATAGGAAGATTAGAGAGGAGAAGTAAAGATGGATTGTGCTCCAGATGTGGTGTCGAGGTTATTAAAGTCCTCTTTATCAGGTGGTGCAAACACACAGCCACATATAATTGTTTACAGCTCTGTCAAAGGTACCTGAGGCTTAGAATCCTGCAAAACACGGAGCAAAAAAGGGTCTTTATTGACTGAACAAGCGGCGACCTGTTACTGAATGTGTTTGTTAGCACTTCCAACATGATCGTGTGTCCTGAGCCATGATATGAAATAAAGGGCCCTTTCTGCTAAAGAAAACCCTCCTCTGTCCCAGAAATTGTAATAACACTTTTTTCTATAGTCAGGATTCATTACATCTGGCCGTTTTTTCCCTTAACCTTTTTGGCTCGCTTAGCTGCAAGGCTACATTCAGGATACTTCTAGCTTCTAAAGGGGATTGAGTTTTCCTTTATATTTTGAAATAGGAATCAAGGAAAGCTGATGATTTTTGTCATTTTTTGATGACTTCAGTAGATAGTCCTCTGCTTTGCTTTGTGGTCTTGGTCTGTTGTTTTTTTTTAGGTGCCACAATGCTATCGAAGTACAAATTACTGTACATGCTCTTTGCTGACATTACAAGCTGAAATCTGGCATTGAAAGCAACTTAACTGAGCTGAGATAGGGGCACGTACTCTGTGACAGATTAGTGCACCAGCCAAAGAAAAGCTCTTATTTAAGTAATGCAGAAGGCTTTTGTCCATCATAGTACATGCTAAATCAGTGACCTGAAACTCTTGATGAGCCCTCAGCAGCTAAGGAGAACTGCATCCTCATGTTTTTACAGTGCAAACTTTTCCTTTCCAATCTCCTTCATCCTTTTTTTCCCTACCTCACTACTTTGCAACATGAAAAGGATGGAAGCAAAAGTTAACATGCTTTAGCAGTCCCCACAGACTGCTTAAACAAACACTGTGATTGCAATTTAGACAATCTGGAGTCCATTCAATATTAAATCCCCATCCCAGGCTACAACTGCCAAATAAATAAAGGATTCATGGAGTACTTTACACTGTCATTTACTACCACAACCATTGTCACTTGACAATCCAGAGGAGGAGCCTGCAAGGTCTGATACTGCACCAGCTACATCTGTCAACAAGAAGACAGAGAGCTCTGCTAAGCAAACAGGCTTGATCCTGCTTTACACAGTCTCCCTTTGTCTTGCCCCAGCTGAGCCTCTTCTAATCTTCTCAGGCTATCTTCAGCAGCACAAGCAAGAACTTCTGCTGGAACCAGGCAGACAAAAGATGCCTTTCTTCACCCCTCTGGACTGTTTAAATGTTTATGCCACTCCACCTCTGTCCCCGCACCTTTATCCCACGTCCCCACCCACTGCACAGCTGAAATGAACACGTACTGTTTGCCACAGCAAATTCTACCAGTGTTATGCCAGCACAGTAATGTCAGAGGAGGAGGAGAAAGCCTCCAAATTGCCTAAAACAATATAACAAAAGAAAAATTTGTAGGTTTGGGATTGAAATGCACTACACATTTTACTCTCCCTCAGCTGCAAATTATTTCAGTTACTTATTCTGAAGTGGCCCCTAGATCAAGCTCCCAGTGTGCTACTTTATGTCAGATGAGCTGGTTTGCTTAGAGAGCTCTCATGTGTCTCCTACAGGAACCCCTTGGCATTAGAAATATTCACCAATTCCAAAAGTTGAATCCACTTGGAAACATTTAAGTAAAAATTATCAAGGTATGTTGCTCTAGATGTCCAGGCTGGCAAATACTAGCATTGGAAATCTTGCCCTGAGTAACTTTTTTCATAGCCGGGCATCTTAAGTAAATAGTACATGAACAGTGTCACCAGGTAAACCCACAGGACACACTCCATCTCAAGGAACACGAATGCAAGATTTCCAGCTGTTTCAGCATCAGGAACTGCCATATTTATTCTGGAAAGAGCAAACAACAGATGTAGTTGGATAGCAAGAATTCATCTGTTTTTCAACCACACTTAAAATAAAACTCAATTTGCCATTATCATGTCAAAAGCACTTGATAAATGTCAAGAATTTGGGGGAAATCCTAATGTGTAAACCTCAACTTCTAATTGCTTAGCCAGGTTACAAGGGGCCTCACAGGACAAAATCCTTTATCAACATCTGTTAAAGCAACTATTAGTCAAAAGTGGTTTCCTTAATTTGTGACATTCATGTGAAATGTATTCATGATTTTCTCCCCCCCCTTCACTCAGTGAGGAGACCCCTCAATCCACCACCTTTGACTCCTCTTGAGAGGAATGTGCCCCTGCACAACCACGGGTGGGATGGGCCCCAGAGCCTGGAGCTGCCTTGGCAGTGTTTTGTGCTGTCTGCCTCGTAAAAACCAGAGAGGGATATTTTAAAAAATAAAATAAGCATCAATATAACCCCATTTCCTGCCGTGCCACCTCCAGCTGCCACTCCGCCTGCATCAGGGAACAAGTGGAGCCCACTGACAGCTCCATGGCTCAGAGGGCGGCACTTCCCCAGCTGAACCCACACAGCAAACTAATATTCCACTCCTAAAGCAGAGCCTTCAGCTTGTTTTGTTGCCAGATGCTTTGATGGTTTCCCTTAAAAATACATTGGAATCAAGCAAGAAGGGATGTGTAACCCAAAGTCACAGTTACACGACTAACTGTCCATCTATACCTCATATCTTGGAAAACAACACAGTCATACATACATAATCACACATGTTAGCAATCATACTGATGCAGTACATCAGACCTGACTAAGGGAAAGATCTGTAGAGATACAAATCTAGAGAAAAAAATGAAAAAAAAAAAAAAAAGAGGAAAGAATTGTTGGGTGAAATCTGACGTAAATGGGCCTGTGCCAGGAGTGAATCGAGCCGGTTAAATATATATTAAAATCTGAATATCTCTTTCAATCTCTCATTCATCCCTCCACAAAAAGGGAAGAAAGAAATTCCATTATCTCAACAGTATTTCCTGTTAGCAGCTTTATTCTCTACTAGTAGGAGCCCCACAGCTCTCCACTCGCTCACTATGAAGTATACTCCTAACTTTATAACCAATTCTGTTTAGCTGTGTTTTGATTACTGTGACAGCCACTGCATTTCTTTTTTTTCCTTCTGCCTGTGAATGGATATTGCTCCACACAAATGGATTTTATCCTTGACTGTACCCAAGCATTATCTCCTAACAAATAAATAATTCAGAATAACAATTTACCTCTGTTCCTCTCATGTTGGCACTCTCACTTTTTAATCCTGTAAGCTTAAGGACATCAGAAATTACAAATTTTTCAGGCCAAGGTTACAACTCATATTATATACTAAGGCCACAAATTCACCATTCATTCTTTGCTTTTTGCCTTCCCTCTGTTTTGGTGTCCTGCCCCTCATCTGAGGTATTTGTCACACATTTTTAAAGGCCCGTGTCATGCATGTGAGTCTTGGCAGGTTACGAGTTACAACCGGCAGCCTGTGTGACCCTTGCACTTCTACCCCCCATCCAATTTCTTTTCTTCTTCCCTCTTCTTTTCTTCTTGCTCTCCAAATACCATCTTGTCTGCCCCTGCTGAGATATCGCAGAAATGTTCTTCATCAACATACAGTGTCATCTAACACATGGAGCCTGCCAAGTTTTCATGTTGTTATATCAGGAAAATATCCCTCAGGGGCAAGGGGAGAGGAAGAGGTCATTTTTCATCTGTGGAAGAGTGAGTAACCCTTTTCCTTTGGGACTAAGAGGATCTTAATTTAACAAACCTTCTTCCCTGTCACACTGCTGCTGCTGCTCACTTGCACACCACGACAGGCCAGGCAGCACGAGAGCTGGAGAATAAAGCACACTTGCAGGAAAGTAGCAGTTAAACTTGGCTTGGTGTGCTGGAATTCAAAATAATTAAATGCAGAATGGGAGAGAAGCCAAAAGTATAGGAGTTTCCAGTGCAGAGGAGGGAAATTTGTCTGGTTTCCAGGTGTGATGAGCAATCCTCAGAAGGCTCTCATCAGTACAAAGCAGGAAGCCCAAAATGTGGGTTCTTAGGTGAACTTTAATCAAACCGTATAAATCTTTTCAATCTTCAAAAAGATTCAGACCTGGAGATTGCTCAAAAATAGGCTTCTTAAGGGATGGAGTGACTTTTTTTTTTTTCCCCTTTAAAAACAAATAGCTTCTTTGGCATTTTTCATTGTGGGCAAACTGGCAATAACACGGTTAAGTTTTCCACGACAATCTAAACTGTTTTTTTTTCCTTGGGGTAGGAGCCCAAGAGTGGCTGAAAGGATGATCATTTTGGTTGTGCACATTTGCATTGGAATAGGTACTTTCTCTGCCACTAAGGCTTAGGCTCCCCTCAGCTAAGCACAAGGTAAGCGAAGCTGCAATATGAAATAAACTTCCAGAGGCTTGATGAACAGTGGCTGCTGGCTGGTTCCATCTTCAGAGCCGTCTCTGCTGACTCAAAAGACAAATCAAGCCCAGGGTATATTGGGCATTTTACATGTCCTATGCAGACAAGCAGGTTTTTCAAATGCAACTGCTGAAAACTCTCATCCTGCCCACAGAATTACACAAAATTAAATCAGTGAATCATAGAATGGCCTGGGTTGGAAGCGACCTCAAAGATCATCTAGTTCCAAACCCCAAATCAGGGGTTTATGCTAAGGTTCCTTGATATGAATCCCTTGTTAGCCTACCAAATGCAGACAACATCCAAGACCAGAACAGGTTCGTTTTCCAGCAATGATATAGATGAAGAAAAAAAAAATGTCCTCTCATTAAAGCACTTCCTGAAAGAGCAGGAATTTAATTAAAATTGCTATCCCTGAAAACCAGCAGTCAGTCCAAGTCAGAAATTCTGCTTTTTACAGCTGCAAAACAGTTCTGCATTTGCAGCAGTATTGGTCTCTTATCTAAACCAAACCTCCATCTTTACTCAGATTTGAAATCATGCTCTTAACTAATTTCTGTGACACAGTCTTGTTTGATTTAGAGACATTAAGCAATAATATCCTGTGAATACTTGCCACTAGTGACCTGTCTATAAT